>NW_017535608.1:230282-252431 GCF_001853355.1 Bactrocera latifrons | reverse complement strand
TCGATTACTGTACTAACCAATTTTTTACAGAACTACCCAGTTCGAACTTTTTCTTTCCTCTTCTCATTCCGGCTACACTTTATCAGGGCCTCAAATCGGGTATTTAACTGCAAAATGACCTAAGCCACACCAAGYCTGAAAAAATTTGATTTCAATAATTTTAATCTCAAGAGAAATTGTAGAGATCGGATCTCTATAACATATATCTGCCATACAAATTGATCAATAAAAGTCTCTTGTATGAARTCTTGTAATCTTTTGTACTTTCAAGGCAACCAAAATTAATGTTTTTGTTAGTTTTAATCCTCAAATATCGCATTTTTTAGGTTGTCACATCAGATGTGCGCCTTAAGGTCCCCTCGATGCCTGAACAGTTTTGTTTAGCTTTAAAGATTCGCGAAATCCGTTTTTGATCGCTTTTCCTCTTAAATATTGCTGCTYAGCATTAAATCGCTCAATAAAAATATAAATTTAATATTATTCCCATATTAAAAACAAAAAACAACAAGAAAACAGATAGTAATTTGTAACATAAATGTAAGCGCACAACTGTTTTGAAACAACTTTTCAGCGCATTTTTCTCAGCCTTGTGGCTCGCTCGCACATAACAGGTGCAGCASTAAAATTGATTGAAACTAAAAACCAGCTGATATTTAAACTAGCTAGATTAGTTGCTTGATTAGTGAGCCAAACAAAACGATAAACAAAAAATAAAAATCGATAACCACTCTGCCCGCTAAYGGCTAATGGGCATAAACAAACAGCGAATGCGTGAGCAAAATGAAAATTCACACGCTTTTCAGCTGCAATTGTTGTTGTGATGAAGATTGTTGTTGTTGTGGTTGTACTTGTTGTTGCCTTCGCAGTTTCACCTGCGGGCGGATGAAGAAAAAATCGAACTGCCCGTTTTACAATGAAAACTATGGACAACAAATGGCAGATAAAACGGCAATAGCRACAACAACAACAACAGCGTAAAAARTTAGAAGCATGGCCGCAGCTGTTGCGCTGCAACGGCGACATGCAASCGCAACAAGCATAAATATGCAACAACCATAAAATACATACTCATACTAAATAGAACAACAACAACAACGCCAACAGCAACAAGTATAGCGCATATATTACCGCAAAAACAACAGAGCGCGCGTATTTAATTTAGTTGCACAATAAACAACAACTTGCGGCGCTACTTGTATAGAGTTGCCGCACAGYAAAAGCAACGCGCCACAAGACGTTGCAGATGTGGCAGCAGCGGCCAAGGCATTAGCGCAGACGCCGGCTGCAAATTATAGCTGGCAGACAGCCGCACATTAACTTTTCATTGTAGGAAATCAGCCAAAGCACCACACATACACTTAAAKCCCACACTCGCGCTTTGCTGCCACAAGGTGCATGTCGTCGTTATGTGGCAGGTACTTGTTGGTTGCAGCTGTGCGCGCTGTGCTTGCGCTTAAGTTAATGTGTGTCTGTTGCAACAATGATTTTTTTTACACTCGCTGTTTTTGTTGTTGTGATTGCAGCTGCTGCCTGTTGTTGTTGCTGTRGCATTAGCAAATAGTCACGGAAAGCTCGTAAACAAGCTGGTTCTTTTTATGCTGTGTCGCCGCGCACAAATAACAACTTAGACAACAACAATAGCAACAACTTCGTCAACAACAACAAACAACCAAGTAAGTTGCCAAACAGCTAACACTTGCTAATCTCTTTGGGCTAAGTGGAAAATGTGGGAAAACTTCTAAGCTGCTATTGATTTAGCTGCCGGCAAGCGGCTAGCGACGCTGACTGGCGGATGTGCGGTCGGCGCTTAGACTAAGCTGGCAAAACTGTTAACCGCTACATGCGTACACAAGTATATGTATGTACAGCTGCGGTCAAAATAATAGTAGTGCCCACACATTGAAAAAGAAATGAAGAAGAAGTAGAATGTTTTCATTTAAATACTTTCGTTGTTTTTATTTTAAGGAAAAACCGCTCTTAACAATAAAATCATAAACTTAGGAAAAAATTCATTACAACGTTATAAAAAAATTATTTCATACGACCTTATACGTATGGACGGTCAAAAAAATAGTAGTGTGATTTTATTTAACAAAAATATATTTCCATTAGTTCTTCTCTTCATCTGATTTAAATTGAAAATAATAAGATAATTAATTATAAAATAATTAGTATTTTGTTGCGTATCCTTTGTTCGATATTACAGCTGCACATCGGCGATGCATTGAATTAACGAGATGTTCACATCGTTCCTTTGGTATCGATTTCCATGCCCGCTCTACTGTTTCCCAAAACTGATTATTATTTGTTGGATTATCAACAGAAACTGCCTTTTTCACATCGCATTACAAATTCTCTGTTGGATTGAGGTCTGGAGACTGTACAGGCCATTCCATGACCTCAACCCTGTTCCTCTGAAACCACTGCTGCGCCAACTTGCTTGTGTGATTTGGGTCATTGTCCTGCTGGAAGACCCAAAGTAGTGGCATTTCTTCGCTGGCAAAAGGGAGCATGATTTCCTCCATAATTCGAACATATACAGTACGATCCATGATTTCTTTTATCCAGTATATCGGTCCAACACCATATAATGAAAAACATGCCCAAACCATAATACTTGACCCTCCATGTTTAATAGTTTTAGTTGTGTATTTCGGGTTGTATTCGGAATTAGCGGGTCGTCTGACATATTGGCGAGATCCTCTTGCACGATTTTGGATTCATCTGTCCACAAAATATTTCTCCATTTCTTAAGGGGCCATTCCAAGTGATCGTTCACAAACTTAAGCCTTTGCGCTACATGCTTCTTAGTCAGTAATGGCACTTTTTTTGGGCTATGAGCTGCTAAGACCTGTTCCCGCAAACGTGTACGGATAGTTTCCACGCATGCTTCCAGCTGCAAGTCATTCTTGATATCAGTTGCAGGTGCGAAAGGATTACTTTTCGAGTATCTAACCACACGATTGACTAATTTAGTGGTCATTGCGGGTGGCCGTCCACGTGTTTCAGGTTGGGATTTATATTTTAACGCGTTTGGAATCATTGTCTGTGAACAGCCGATAATTTCTTCAACTTCTTTGTAAGTTTTTCGTTTGAAATTAGTTTTTTGATAAGGTTGCGCTGTTCAACGGTGCAGTGCTTTCCTCGTCCCATAGCTGAACGATCTTTATCAGATTATCACAAAAATTTATGAAACTACATCAAAAAATGCATTACTTACCTTTTTGTAAATCTTGAACGCTAATAAATATTTTTTATGAATTTTTCGGAAGCTCACTCCTTGCACTACTATTATTTTGACCGACTCAATAGCCAACACATTTGAAAGTAAATGAAATAACGACTCCACGTGCTAACGTATACAGTTATAACGGCATTTTTTTTATTGAACTATGTCTATAAAACATTATATTAAGGAGAATAAAGGGCAAAGAAGAAAACCCGAAAAAATAGAAACATTTAACYATGTGCAGTAGTAGCACTACTATTATTTTGGCCGCAACTGTATATGCTCGGATATATACAATATATTATATATGACTTTGAAGGTGTCAGCTGTTACACAAATACACACATAGATTTGCWAATAAATTAATTGTTGTTGTCGCTTATAATAAATAAGTGTGCGCTATGCTTGAAGGAGTGTCTAAATAAAAGTCTTCTTTTGTAAATTTTAAAGCATGAACACGCGTATTTGTTGTYAAAGTATGCATCTTACTGTGGGAACAGCGCGATTGTTCAAACAGCTCGGGCGTGTTCACTTGTTAGATCGATGTTTGTATCATTGATACTTTGGCAGTTAATAAACTAACGGCACTTAATTGTGAAAACAATGTGATTCCTCATTTGCGACCAGCTGCAGGCTGAGTCAGCTTTTCCACGGAGCTACGAAGCGCACATTTTGTTAAAAAAAGAATAGAGTGGTTGTGCGACATTCCTCAAAATCCGACATTATCAGTGTGGCATCAGGTCTGCAAAACCAAAAACAGATATTCCCATGCCGCAAATCTTGGAAAAGATCCGTGAAAACAACATGGAAGTGGCTGTGTAAACTGACGTTGAGCAAGACTAAAAGCTGCGTCAGGATCGAAAAGGATCGCCGCCATTCAATACCAAACGAAGTTTCAGACAAGGCGACTCATTACTCCTGGAGAAAATACTTTGAGCTACAGATCCGGATCACGGACGATGACAAAATCTAATGAAACGGCAGTACCCACCACCAGTTGCAAATACCAAGTAGAGAAGAACCTAGCTACACTTAGAATCTCCGATTGGTGAGCGCGATATCTTTTATCAAAACTATTCGGGAAATATTTCTACACACAACAACAACAAAGAAAACCAATAACAAGTTTATTTAAAAGTTGTACATATTTCTTTTAGAATTTTTTATTCTGGCTACACTGCYACAATTTTTTCGACTAAACTAGAACTGAGCTTTGTACAACGAAAAAATCATTAAACGATATTAACTGTTTCCAATAGCGCTTACYGCTTTGCGTTAATCATACTCCATTAAATATTTAAAACTGTTTCACCAGTACTGATTTTTATAGCTCAGCTTGCCTGCGGCTCACCCTAACCTAACCTAACATACTSCAGCAAGYAGCTGGTTCTGATGGCTGTTTTGTTTTTGACAACACCGCATTTCAATTTAAACGAAATAAAACAGGTTATTTATTGTMCAGGCGGCAGCGCAAGCGCAAACGCAATTCAATTTACAAACTTGTAATTATTTTATTTTTGCCATTAAATTTTTTAATGCAATGCCATGTAATGTACATTATAATTGTTTTCGTAGCCAACTTTTTTCCACACAATTTCCATTTATGTGGCAATCAAAACCGTTGTGTGAGCCTGATTTTTGTTTTATTTGCACTGTGAATTCACGTGAAGCCCGAGTCAAAAGGCCAAACCATGCCATGGGTTAAACTTTACGAGTTCAAGACACGCGCTTGCAACGCTTTTTGTGTTACTCGTTTACATTTTATAGTTTTTATAAAAAAAAAAAATAGCCCACCTTGCCTTGGCGTTTGGGCTTGGTCGGCAGCGCGTACCGACGCACACACAGCGGTCTGGTCCGGTCCAGTCTGTGTCGTTGCCGTACGCTTTATTGGACAAGCTAGCAGTTTGTCTAGTTGCCTGTTAATTTGTTCGTTGACTCCGCGACTTCAGCGCGTAGAAAAAAGCAATTTGTTTGTAGCGTTATTGCTGCATTGTTGCTGCAAGATGCACGCAAACGCGCATAGTTGCCGCTTTTAGTAGCAGTTACCAGCCGGAAGGCGTTGAAAATGTCGCGTTTTAATGTGCGCACAACCCGCTGGGGCCGGGAGTAACATTGAAACTTTATGTGCATGATTATTTTATGGAAATTTTATTTCGTAAAAAACATAACGTTTTAATCCCACACTAACAATTAAGCAGACAAAACAAAGAAATCGAAATAATGAAAAATATTAAATACGATTTTGGTTTTTGTTTTTACCTTAAATGGCCATGCACTAAATATGCAAATTGCTCAGAGAATAACGTGTGAACAAAMTATTAAAGATTTTTTTATATAAATTACTGCTGAAGACCAACTTCCAATGCAAAACAAAAAAAAAGATAAAAGATTTTGATTATTCACTTTGTATTTTCAGCTTAATATAAACGGTGATTTCTTTCGAGGTTCTCTACTTTTTTATAGAAAAAACACAGAAACCGCAAATTTAATGGAGAATGTCTATTGTCAATCGAAAGAACATTTTTTGGTATATATTTTTTAAAGATTCCTTCTTGGTAATCTTGGCGACCGCTGCTACGTCTCAGTTGGTCGATCCGTTGAGTCCAATTTTTGATTACTTGTTCGAACATTTCGACTGGTAGCTGGCGAATGACAAGCGCGTAGTTTTGTTCCAAGGCCCGAATCGCAGCTAAGTTGTCCGCATAGACCTTAGCTTTACATATCCCCACAGGAGAAAGTCTAACGGTGTGATATCACACGATCTTGTTGGAAAAACCAACTGTAACTCCTTTAGTAGGCGGCCCTAAATGACATCGCTCTTAACAAAAATAAAACTGCGATGATTTTATTTACTAAGAGAAACAAGTTCACGTTAGCATCCCTACAGTGGCTTGGTAGCATCCGCCTACAGCCGATACGGTAAAATATTTTGGGCTCGCCCGAGATAGAGAGTTTTCATGGTCGAGTAATATTGAATAGAGGTTAAATAAGGCATTGATTGGTGGAGCGCTCTAGAAACGTCTACACTTGCGAGAAAGCTAAAGAGCATTCAACAAGCGACGCTCATCAGGATGTGTTTTACACTAAGGTCAATCCAACCATGACACTTAATCTATTCTGCATATAGTGGCCATAGATATCGCCGGAAAGTATGCCCGCGAAAGTTGCTATCGGACACAGAAAACCTAGGTTTCTARATGAACATGGGGCTGAAAATTCAGAAATACTCGCACACTACGACTTTAAAACCGATCTTGGTGGTTAGAGCCATTGTTGGTGAAGGGCAGTGAGCTTCTGCGTGGATGGGTCAAAGCTGCGGGAGAAGGTTTCTGGAGGGTCTATTGTCAGGAACTCTCTATCAAGTGTAGCTTAAGACATACCATATGTTGTAGGGTTTTCGAATTAGTGTCGTTACTTCCCTATTTTGTGGCCCTAAGTAGCTTCGCTATTAACCCAAAAAAACGGAGATGATTTTTTTTAATAGAATATTTAAGTTCAAGTTGAAGGATTCAGAAAATCTGGGTCTAAATACCGAAGTGACTAAGAATTCGGAATACTCACACTATAACTTTACAACGCATTTTGTCGAACGGAAGGATTCTCCATACCAACCTCTGGGAATTTTTTCCCCGTCCACATACCTGCGAGGAAGTGGTGGGTGGTTAGAAACCGTTGGAGGAGAAGGACTGCATACAGTAGTCCAAGTACGAACCTAACCTTTCCTAACCTTGTCCAATAAAACAGTTTTCCCTATAAAGACATAATTTCGGGCGCTCAGTTTGTATGACAACTATTTCTGCTATTTCCGTGGTATTTCCATATGATAAATACTTTGCCACCCATTTCTTCATGATTAATTATTACATCTTGTAGTTCCACTAATCAAATTTCTTCCACCAGCCACCAAAAGCTCTATAAACCTCGCATGTAATTCTGTTGTAGCAACCGATATTGTGGATGCCACATTCAAACTTAATTACAGTTACTACTTTACAAATGCTAATTTAGTCATTACTACTCATTTACCAGTTAACATCGGAAGTAGTTTTTAGTTTAAATAATAATAAACAACTGGAAACCGCAGTAAAACAACAACACCTACAGATGAGGCAGGCAGCAAGATAATACTCGTATATATGACTGTACAAATTAACATTTATAACACTCCGCAGCGCGCGCACAATAGGCGCTTAATGAACACYGGCGTAATTTGTTATTATGTTTTTGTTGTTGTAGTGGCCCTACTTTAATATTGAAATATGTATTACAGCAACAACGATATGTATGAGCTGCATGTAAATAAACGCATTGTTGAAAGCAACAAAACCGCTAACACAGCACCGACTTCCTCGAGCATTTCCGCAATTTCCACCGGTCTAACAGTGTAATTAGTCCGACTGCTCCACAAGTTTCGATGGTGCGCAACTACAAAACATAACATCATTCTCACAAACGCAACGGTGTGTGCAAAGTATATATTAAGCTAACTTTTTTAAACTAACAGTGACTCAAATAATTGATCTGGAAGCGAAAAATTATGGCGAAGACTAAAATGTTCCAACATTTGATTGAGTTACTATATACTTCTGGAGTGTTGGTGATTTTAATGCAAGCTCTCACATGGTTGTATTGACTATTTTCTGACTTGAAAAATTGCTCAGAATATCCATCAACCTTTTGGACTTAGAATAAAACTAGTAATAGCCTTCAAATGTCAGACAATACTGAAGGAAGAAATAGTTCAATCAACTCTTCAAATAGAAAAAGAGCAGAACCCTCCAAACAGTAGATCTAGCCCTTAGGCTAGGTTAAGTGGCGGAGATCCGCCACCGAATAGTGTTCGGTTCGAATTCCTTCAACCATTGCAAGGTGTACTTTACTGAGAGGGAAGAGTTCACTAGACATCTTATGTTTTATCACCAGAGGGACCTTGCARCTATACAGGCTATTGACTAACGATTGCTGAGCTAGTCTGCGATTCAGGAGTGAACCATCATAAATATCGAATTCACCCAAGCCCAGAAGGACCTTGCGACTGTACAAGCTATTGACTAATACTTGCTAAGCTTGTCTGGGAATCCAGAAGTAAACCACAACCGATCTGCTGTATCCATTCCCGTTCCTCAATTATTTATACAGAAGGACCTGAGCTTGCATTTTCCTGCAATACAGCTGTAGTCAGGCCTTCAAACCACTGTAATCGTGTAATAAATCGATGCTCGMTATAAGGAGTTTAGACATCACTTCACTAGTCTATAATGCACAATCTGCGAACTCAATATAGCGATTAATAGTGCTGCTCTATTATCAAAATGAATAATCTCTACATTGAAACAGGCTACGCTGAGGAGCAGTAGATCTACTATCTTTATAATAGCCACTTTCGCTTGGAAGGCTGCTGGCAGTGGTGCCAGAGTGCCCAGACTTCCAGTCATATGAATACTCAAATTATTGAGTCTGATGGCAGCTTTGCGGTCAAACAACTTCCGGCCACACAGTAAGCGATTGAGCGCCATAGTTGATGTAGTTCGTAGTGCTCCACACATAATATTGAGAGCCGTTCGTTCACTACTCAACGCTTTTTTTCTATGTTGTAGTTTTATTCAACGTCTTACACGATGCAATCATTATACAATTTGTCAATTTGTATACTCTTGGAATATGTTGCTACAGAATATAAGTAATAGTTTTGTTCCACACACGATTGTTGGTATCTTCTAAAGCTGTTCGAAACAGAATATTTATTATATATAAATAATCAGGATGACAAGACGTCTGTCCATTCAGAGTTTGAAACCACGTGTAGAAAATCACGGAAGTGATGAAAATTCTGTGATTGGCATTCACTTGGGAGTAGTCAGAATCGATTCTTCCGGTCTTAGACCAAGCGTCCCCTGGTAGCCAAAAAATAATCACTTTTAAGGCGAGCTAAAGTGCGAAGGCGACCATCCCTACCCAGGGTTAAGCGCCGAGTTTGGGAACCGCCACCAGCCTCGGTTGACAGACCACCCTTTTTATGACGACGGACTACGATTTAAGGCCATGCACCTGAAATGTCTGGTATTTCAACTGCGTAGGTGCTGCTGATTATTTGGCTGATTATTCCTCGTTAGAGTAAAGGCTGACATCACTGCCGTCAAGGACTGAGACCACTGAGGAGAGTAGGTACTACGAAGTTCTTCAACATATCACTGATTTGGGCCTACACCCCAAGAAGAAGGAACGATGTAACGATATGACCAAAGATGTCTTCTATGCGTTGTGGGACATAGAGCTGCAAAAGAAACCATTGGTTTTCGGAAAAGGCAGCTGGTACGATGAGGAGTGCCATGTAGCAGTGGAGACAAAACGATTGCTGAAGCCAAAAGGAAGTATCAACCAAACTTGCTGACACGTTCACAAAACTAAATTGCAGAGCTGTGAATGTTAGGTCCAGTGGTTTAAAATTATCTGACACATATAGTTTCTTTCAAAGACCTCCTAAGACGCATTTGGAACATATTTTCTGCTACAACAACAAATATATTTTCAAAGACATTTTTATGGCACTCTCTCTCACCGGTGTTTAGCAAAACAGTGAGAGTTTGCACTAAATGAAAGCAACTAAGATCAAATACCAATGAAATATTAGACATACTAGGATACATTTATATTTGTCGAGGTGCCACATTGGAACTTATTGTGAAAAGTATATATTTTCACATTAGTCACTCAATGCAAATAAGAGAAAAACTTAAAAAATGAGCAAAAGGGTAAATGGTGGCTAAAGCACATAGAAGTCGATGCAACTACAATGAAGATAAGCAACAGAAGAAAATTAAAAGAAAAAATAACAAAAATATGACAAATAAAAAAAAAAATAAAAATAAGAAAGACAAATAATTTAGCCTTTTGTTTACTAGTTTGACTTTTAATGTGTATTCGCAGTGTTTTTTTTTTCTTGTTTGGCTTTCCTTGTTTGGTTTTAAATTTTTCTACATAACCAAATACATATGCATAGATACATACATATGTAACTACATGTATACATATATAATATATGTACATATATGGTGCATGTCAATTGTGTTTTGCTTTTGTTTTTGTTTTGTGGCTATTTTACATCGCATTTGAATGCATCGCAACGCTGTGGCTCTGCGGTTAAGCTGTCATTATAGTTGCAGGCGCACGTATAAATATAAACGCACACACACACATATAGCTGTGCGCATATGCTTAAAAGTACTCAGCACACAAACGCTACAAACGTACTTGTGTTGCATGGCTGCCAACAAACTATCTACTACTAAGCCGCCCAGTTGGAGCTCGGGCGAATTTGAGCCCAGCAACGGCGCGACCGACCGRCGGAGYGGCTYGAACGTGGAAAACAACGTGACGCAGCGAAGCCAACAACCGCAACTTAACGAGCCAGCGGCTTTTGTAGTTCATGAACGGCCAGCGAACTTAAAGTAGCAACAGCAACAACACGCCAACGACAAAAGCCGCAACGATACAACAGCTATTGTGTGCATGGATTAGCGTTTGTGTGAGTGTATGTATGTGTGTGTGTGTGGAAAAAAGTCTAAAAACTTAAATAGAAACAAGCCATGCTGCAAAATAAACTAACGACAACAACAATGACAACCAGCGATCAGGTGACTAGGCTTGTCAGCTTGATTTTTTCCACTCGACCGCTGCAGAGGTTTGGCAAAAGCGAGTTAGTTTTCAATTTTTGTTGTTGTATTTGTTTTCATTTTTTAGTTTTTGTTGTTTTTGTTTTTGTTGGCTTTGTTTTTGGTTTAATTCCAGTTGCATACAATGTATTGCTGCATTGTTGGTGTTTTGCTGTGTCGCACGTTGCAGTTAATAAGCGCAGTGGCCGCAATATGTGTTTGTAATTGACATTTGAAGCTGCAGTTGTACAATTTTTTGTCTAACGGGACAGACGCTGCGACGYTAGAAGCACTGCAAAGCATGGAGAGCTAATGTATTTGGCAGAAATGAGGTTAGAAAAATTAATTACTGACAGTTATAACTCTACTGAATTTACTCGATCTCGCAGAGGAGACTTATTTTAAGGTACTGCAGAGGCACTGAAATTTGTTAGAGAAATATAAAATTTTACAAAATTAGAACAGTTTCAAAAAGTATTTAAAATGAARAAAATGCATTGAATGTGATTGCACCGAAGATATAAAACACCCATCAGAAATAAAAAAGTTTACATAGAAGAACTTGATTCGATTAGGCAATTTGTATCACAGCTATATGCTACAGTGGTCCGATCCCAACCACTTCTTCGTGGGTTGTACCGTTGGCTTGGGAAATAATTCACGTGAAATTTTGTGAGTATACCTTGTCAAACGAAGGAGTTTTCCATATAAAGACGCAGTTTTGGTCAATCAGTTTGTATGGGAACTATAAGCTACAGTGATCCGATCTGGACCATTTCTTTGGAGGTTATACCGTTACTTTGAAAAATTGTTTATGCCAAATTTTGTGAGGATAGCTTGGCCAACAAAAAACTTTTCATATAAGGCCAAATTTTGTGAGGATATTTTGTCAAACAAAAAGTTCTCTTCAAGTTATAAAAGATATTAATTTGTCCTGAGGGCTCAAAACAAAAAAAAAAAATAATACTCATTAAATATATATGTATAATAAAGACCTATTTTGGCCACACATATAATATGTAACTACAAGCTAAAAAGCAACACATACACAAACACATATTATAAACATACTTAAGCGATCACGTTCATTTGCCTATTTGCTAGTACATTACAGCACATTGCATTAGCTTTTTGAATTACGAGTAAATAACTCGAAAAATTATTGTAAAATTATGCTGTTCACGTCGCAGCGCATGGATCTGGCTGGCAGCGTGTCAGTGCGACGGCGTCAACCAGCAGCCAAAAGCCATTAGGCTATCAAAGAACGAGCACAGCGCATATAAAGCAACTTATTATGCATTTGCATGTTGTTATTATTGCAATTGTTGTGCTTGTTGTGCGTGTTATGCTTGTTGTTTTTTTACTTTGTTGGTGGTCACTCATCAACACCAGCAGCACTCGGCACTTGGCACCTCAAACAACATGCACATGCAACCAACTGGTGACAACAACACAACACAAATTAAATACTTTTATGCATGAATTACTTTATGAGTTCTTTGACTGCGGCGAAGTTGGAAATATTACCTTGTTGCTTATGTGCAGGTTGTCTAATGCCATGGTACATATGTATTTGTGTATAGAAAGAACAATTTTAATTATTTGTATACTGAAGAATTTCGCTACAAATTCCAAAATAGTTTCGCGAAGACCCGCTAATCGCTTTGACATCAGAAAATAATTGCGATGTGACTCAAGATCGGATCCTTAAAATAGATTTGAAATGATTAAGATCTAATCAAACTAGTGATTATTAAGACCTGATATTTTTCTAAGCTTAGCAAAGCATAAAACAATAAAGAGAGGGAAGAGAGTGATAGATTGCATGAAGTCGTATAAGAATATATTATTTTTAGTACACCGAAAAACTTCAGTTTTCTTGCGGAAGTCATAATTTCAAAAAATAATTACTGGAAAACTTAACTTAGTCTAAGACCGGAAGTGTAGAGCTACTTGAGCCATATGTAAAACAATCGTTTCTGACAACTCCCAAGTGCATGGCGCTCACAGAACTTTCCTCACTTGCGTGAGCTTCTACACATGGCTCTATACTCCAAGAAGAACAAAACAATAAAAAAACAAAAATCGAAAACTACAAAAAAATATATATATATAAGGAAATAATAAAAAAAAAAAAATTATAAAAAACTAAGTTCAACAACGACACTTGACTTTCAGAATAAAAACGATCTTGCACATTTTATTACACGATTCCCATTGACTCGTCAACTTTGCCGGAAATTATGTATTATTCAAATAAATTAAGTCTCATTTAATTTTAGAAGTATAGCAGTAAAATTGTGAGATTCCAAACGTAATAAGGGAAGCCTTACAGGCCGCATCAAAACTATAAATACGCTTAGGAATTCACGGAAAGTGAATGACACTCATCGGACTCTGTCAAAGGTAACCGCAACAACTGGAACTAAAAATAAATCGCCGATCTAAAAATGCATTTAACAAATTATGTGATAATGACTTTGAGAAAAATATWTTGCTATAGCTTTAAGCATATGTATACTAATAATTAATAATACTTAGAAGAAGCATTGACAGCTAGAGACTCTAAACGAATTGTAATGAAAATGTACAAATAATGTGGTGAGTGTTGCCTTTCACATTCGTGATTAGAGGAAAAAAATAAATATTAATCATCGAAAATCGCTTTACTGATTTTTAAAATATTATATTCAACCGTTATTGAACCGTTTGGATGACGAAACTGCCGAAAAACGGAAGCTTTTGAAGGAAAAGAAAGTGCTATTTCACCAAACCAATGGACTGTGTCGCAAGTCAGTGAAAGCGATGACAATAATCCATGAATTGCTTCCGCACCCACCGTATTCTCCAGATCTGGCCTTCAGCTTCAATTCTGTGTTGTCAGGTCTCAAAAGAATGCTCGCAGGGAAGAAATTTTCGCCGTTGTTGTGAGTTGGGATCACCGAAACTGAGGCCTATCTTGAAATAAAGGCGAAATCATACCACACAAACTACATCGACTTTAAAGTGTCATTCGCCAGTTACCAGTTGAAATACTCGAATGGGCCAGCAAAAACTGAACTCAACGGATGTACCATCAGAAGCGTAGCCRCGGACAACACTTGAAAGAGATAATCTTCAAAAAAAAGTTTCCAAATCTTCCCATCAAAGTTAAAAAAGTAAAAAAGAAATATGACAACTATAATTAAAAAATTATTAAATTTAGACACAACAATAACAAAATGTCAAAATCCAAGTAAAAACAGCACGACAATGCTACCACTTTTCCATAATTTCTATAATTATCATCTTCAGCACTAGCTGKTCCGCGCTAACTTCACTACACCCTTTCAGCTCCATAACAAAAGCATCTCTTAGCGACTCTAATAATATAGTGTATTTTAATTTTGCTCTGCTCAGATTTGCTAGCTCTTCTCCCTAGGTATTTTATGTTGTTGGCTTCGTTAGCATTTATGGCAGCATGGTTTGAAGGCAACTATATTGTCAAATTAATTTTTGTTATTTTGCTTTAAGAGGCGACCAATTTTGATTTAACATTTCCATATTGTATAGGTACTTGTATTTGTAGTTGTATTTAAGCAAGTGTTTGGCAAAATGGAAATTAATTTAACTTTAAGCCATAAAATATTAATGGACACTAAACCAAAAGTTAGAGAAAAAAATTCCAAAAATATGATAGCACAAAAAATGTCATATACATAAGAAATTTTTGTTTACATTTATGTCACCTGCCATAAAAATTTATAGGTGAAAGGATTTTAGTTATACTTGCTTGACTTTCTGATAAAAAAAATTATAAGAAGGAAATTGAACTGAACTGAATTGAACCTTCGTAAACTTCACAACTTCCATTGGTGGCTTGCGTGGCATTCTTCCCTTTTTTGTACAAAAATTCAATATACCAAATTTCTTCATTATTTCACTCATTTTTGAACAGCTGCCACTTTTTTTCTCGAATTTAATTTTTTTTGGTTAAATGAATTAAATTAAAGTCCTTTCCAATAATATATGGCATGACAAAATATGATTGGTAGTACTGGAGATATACGACTGCAACGTCATCTATCAACAAAATATGAAAAGACTTTTTCGACTACCTAATACATCGGTTATCTGCACTTTCAATTAGATAAACTGTCGCTTCCAGTTCTCGCAGACAATTAATAAGCAAAATTTAATTTATGCTTGTGCAGTTTGGCTTATCGCACTGCAAACCATCGACTTAAGCAAATAAAGATAAAAAATTCCTCTTGTTTTTAACTCACTAACTACTTTACATTTCTTTTTATAGCTTTGGCCCAGCCAAACACACACACACCTTCTACACACCCTTTGTTTGCACCCAAAAGCCATCAACACTCCGCACGTATGCATTGTAGCAAAAACAAATAACAAAAAAATTATTTTAATAATTTCCAAAAATAAACAGCATTGTTGCCACATGTTTTGCCTAATCTCTTTGATCATCGCTCATTAATTCGCTTTTATCGCTCCAGCGCATAACCCAAGTCATCCCCTACCTTCCAGGCATTCTCTGGGTTTCTTCTGCCACTTTTGTGTTTTGCTTATTAATTTTAGCTTAAGGCTGTTTATTATGTCTTCATTTTTTAATTTTTTTGTCATGTATCTTTTCACTTTGTKTTGCTTTGTTCAACCTTTCTTCACTTGATAAGATCTTTGCAACTGTTGTTTTTTAGCAAGTTATGGCTTTTAAAAAGTCATTTCGAAATGAAATCTCATAGTTAGAATCATTAGCGGCAGAATTGTAAAAAATGTCAAAGCTGAGTTTAAAGACGAGACAGACAGAAAGTCAGGAGATGAAAACAAAATCAAATGAAAGAAGCACAAATTGAAGTAAGTTTCAAAGGTTCTGTTTTTTTTTTTTTATTGTTTAGGAACCTCTTTTTTGCGGGGTTTTGCGGTTACGGGTGTTGAGTGAAGCAAATGAATTTAAACAGATGTACGTAGTAAATACTTTATCTTTCTGGCACGTAGACAGTATTTATTTATAGCATATTGAATAATCAGTAAGCTCTAATACAATACTGAATAACTGAAGCTCAGAAAATTTTTTTTTTTTTTTTTTTGTCGAAAGAAAAGTATCTAATTTTTTGAGAATATTCATTTTAATTATTCACTTCCGATTCAGTTTCAACTGCAAACATTATAATAACTACAATGTCTATAGTAGAAATATTATATACGGTTCTAGWGCCTTTAGCTCAACTTTAGGAGCTATTCAATGAGTCATTGAAAGTGGAGAAACGGCATAGCGTATATGCGAAAATACAAATAAATAGTGTTGCTGGCGACTTTTGATATACAAAAAGCCCTGAACAGCACTAGATGGGCCTATAGGACTCACACTCTCGAACAAAATCTTTAAAAACCCCGACTACCTCAGAGCTGTGGTCTTTAGTAACAGAAAACTGCAGTACCAAAATAGAGAAGGATCACGACAGATAGTGGCCATGTCAGCCGCCGCACAAGGATACATTCTAGACCCATAMTTGTCGAACAGCAGCTGCGACGCTTTATTAAAACTCGAAATGCCAGACAAATCGTACTTTTTTCAGACACTTTTATTTTGCAGGATATATCCTGATGAAATTTGGCACAAGTTATTATCTAAAGTATCGCAATAATCTCCGAAGAAATTGTTCAGATCGAATAACTATAGCATATAGCTGTCATACAAATAGACTGAACACAATCGGATTAAAAAAAAAATTTATATATTTTTTTGCTATAAAAAATGCACTGTRTAGGATTTTGTGGCTAGAAATAATCGTTTTTTATAAATATAAAATGTTTTAAATCAATAATAGCCCTTTAAAAGTTACTTCTGCATCGATATTTTGTTAAAATCATATAATTATCAGCTTAATACTATAAAAGTGCTGAAACGAGTTAAGTTGTTTTAACAAATTTCCACTGAATTATATGTTAGAGAGAGATATAAACGCACTAATTGCATTACAGCTTAAAAATTAATAATTTTCGTTTAATTAATTGCACTAATTAARCACAGTAAAAGATAATAATTAATAAAGTAACAAAACAAATATATAGAAAATAAAAATAAAAACAGAAGAAGAGGAAAAAGTGAAATCATAAGAAGGGTTAACAAAAATAAAAATATAAAATACAGATATAGTAATTAATTCAAATTAAATAATGAAAGCGTAATATATTCAAATTAAATTTATATGTAAATTCAAATAACTAATTTCCATCTGATTTATACAMCTAATGGTAAACAATCTTTAGGCTTTAAATAAATTAATCAACAACTCGTTAAAAGCAAATTAATTACAAACGTACTTTAAACTAATTCAAAAACACTGTTAAAGTCTTATCTGATGCAGGCGACAGTTAGAAATGATCTCAGCAAGCTTAAATAACTTATTAGATAAATAAGCTGGTGCTTCGTTTTTGTAGTTATATAAACTTATATACTACTTATACATATATATTTAAAACCAGTAGTTTTCAGTGCTAGTTGTCAGCCTTTTATATAAGTATATTAAATAACTTTTCTCATGTTAATAAAAAGGCAGTGTAGAAATCAAATCTAAAATCGTGAATCGAGTGCAACGAAAAGATTGATGAGGCGCATAATTTAGCTGTTAGACATATGCATATATATATATAAATATATTTATATAAGTAGTGTTTTATTTTTCACGTCTTGTTATTTTTTCTGCTTTTACATATATTTTATTTATTTTTCTTGGGCCGTCTGCAGCACCCTTTACCGTTTTTATTTAATTAATTATTTTTGTTTTTGCTTTTCCCTTGCGCTGTGTCATACTGACACTACAAATTCGTGTTTTGCAATCGACTATTAATTTGTTTCAACTTTTTTACAATTTTCTTAGCGTTTGTTGTTTTGAAATCGCATTTAATGAAGGTCTAGCTGTGCTATAATTAGCAAAGCGCACCGCAATGCTAAGCAGTTCGGCTTAAAATTAGTATTCTTATTTATTTTTAATTCAAACTTGCTTTAATTTTAATATTATTTTTGTATTTTTTTTTTTTCATTAATTTGCTATGCACACTTGCGCCGACCGCAACAGCGCTGGGGGCTTGACTATAACGCCGATGAGTCATCGCTGTTTGTTATGTTTATTGAACGACGACACGTTTTCTGTTAACTTTGCTTTTATTTTACAAATATGCATATATATATATATATATATATATACTCGTATACATATATGCATATACATATTTATACCTCTAACTGAGTATATCACTATTGCCGCAATGTTTACAACTCGATTTGGCCCAAATGAGCGATCGAGTAAAAGTTCTTGTATGGAGAACGATTTTATTTGACGAGGTATATTCATGAAATTTGACACAGATTATTATCTAGAGCATCGTCACAAACATCAGAAAATTTGACGTAGGTTATTATCCTAAACATCGCTATAATCTCCATAGAAATTATTCAGATCGAACCACTATAGCATACAACTACAATACAAACTGACCGTTCGAGCTCAAATCCTTGTATGGAAAACTTTTTATTTAACAAGATATCTACGCAAAAATCGGCATGGTATATTCCTTAAAGCTTCGCTATAAGTTCCGTAGAAATTGTTCGGATCGGACTGATATAGCATGTAGCTGCCATACAAACTGAATGCTGAAAATCAAATTCTGGTGTGTAAACTTCTTTACTTGTGAAGGGTATACTAACGTCGATGCAACGTTTCTTTTTGTTTTTGTTTTCATTTGTTTTTCCTTTTGCTCTTATTTGTTCTTTAATTTTTTTTTTTTTTTTTTGTTTTGTTTTTTTTGTTGTTTGAAAACCTCAAAGGTTGCTTGGTGTTGTTGCGCAAGAACTAATAAAAGCAAAAAAAAGTGACGCTTGAAGTAGCAAAAAATAGACAAATGCATTAAGCATATGATGTGCGAATACAACAGCRAATAAAGTAAACACCATGAAAAAATAAAAGTGTTGAATTAATTTCTGCTTCCTGTTTTGCGCCCAAGCGCACAACAGCGACCACTTCAAGCCGCGCTCCACCAATCCTGACCGCCCGGCCAGCCATGCAGCACTAACGCTATGCGTTCAACGTGACTTGTGTTGTTGCTGTTGAAGCTGCTTTCTGGATTAAAACAAGCCAGTAGAAGRAGCAGCAAAAAACTGAAATTTTATGCAAATGTTGTTTATAGGCGCGCGAGATTTGACGTTTACTTTGCTCCACATTTCGTTTCATAACCTTTTTGGATGACTTTTATTGTTTTTTTTCTGTGTGGCACTCTAACTTAGCCGGGTTGCAGCTTAACTGTGCATGCGTGTGTGTGAAATTTTTTGTTTGCCTTATTTGTTTACTCTTCTTAATTCCCGAACCTTTTGTACACCTTTGTGTGTTAGCCACAAATGACTTTTTACTTTTTTTGGTGTGTTTTTCTAMTTCTTCTACGCACATCCAGAGCGCTGGTTTACATCTACTTGTATTCGCGCACACATACACAACGCTATTTGTATTTGTTCATTTGGAGGCACAGTGTTTTTAATTGCGTGGCGAGACCTTTTTTCCAAACGCATCCGCGTATCCGAAGTGTATTTTTTCCACTTCACTGCCTCACCTCGTACGCAAACTAATCTTTTGAAACGCTTTTAGTGCCTTTAAGTAAACAATACAGTGACGATCAAGATAAGAGAACCACGACTTTGCATGTTACTAGAATTGGACTTAAGGAGAGCAGAGGTAGCCAAAATTACGTGTTGCCAATGGATAATTTGCAAAAAAAAAAAAAAAAAAAATTACAGAGTAGGCCACCAAGGGCTACAACTTGGCCAACTGTTGACGCCCGAGTTCCTAAGTTAGCTGTTAATTCCCAATAACAGCTGACCAAACGCAACAGACGAGGAKGAGAGGACTTCGGCTTAAAAGACCAGAAATATCTTGTGCAGAGGAGCAGAAAAATGTCGCAGACGCCTTCCTCCCGTTAAAACCATTGCAAGTCTTCAAGTACATTGAATGCTACGTCGCCATTGGATTGCTGATACAGACTCAGTTGATTTATATCCTGACTGGTGCTATAGTCCTGACACTGAACACAAACTCCCACTAAGTTTCACGTCAATCCACGTGTAGCCTCCCCACAATGCACAGATAACTACTAGGACCGAAAAGGCTACTATTCGTTCGATCATTTCGACTGAGTTGAAAACASCAATCTCAGTTTGATGAACTCGTCGACATTATCTGTTCGATCGATACAAGTACCGAGGTTATAACAGGAACCTGAGTTAGACGAGCTCTTCGACATTATCTGTAGCTTGCGCCGGAACTGGAGAAAGGTAGAAAAATATGCAAGTTACATAAGCGCAGCTAAATTCTTAGAGGAATGCACCGAAACAAATGCGAAAACTGTATGTGACAACTTGGTGCTACATGAGCTTGTTATTCACTGATTCTTCTCTGCCAAAAATCAAAAAAACCCAAAGTCTACAATTATAGCATGTCTCAAACTCATATTATGAAAGTGGTTTTCAAAAATTTAATTGGATCTGAGTCTAGGTGACATTCTTCCGTCCTCAGACCTCAAAGGATTGTTCACTAGAAAAAAAATCACCGAAGCTGGTGCTTTGATCGAAGCTAAAGACCAATCACGAGAAAAAAATTAGTGAGATTTGGGACTATTTCGAACCAAAAAGATCAATCATATTAAGAAAATGTTTACCAAAAACAGAATTGGATCTAAGTCTTTCTTGTCTCCTCAGACCTCAATAGATTGTACACTAAAAAAATTGACGAGGGTGGTGCTTTTTCGAAGCTAAAAACCTATCACAATAGGAAAATCTTAGTGAATTTTTTCTGTCTCCAAGGATTGTTCACTGGAAAAAAGTCGCCGAGATTTGGAACYATCTTAAAACAAAAGACAAATCATACATAGATTGGACCTAATTCTGAGTGACTTTCTCTGTTCTCACATCTCAACAGATTGTTCTCTGAAAAGAATTTGGCGAGATTAAGGTATTTTTCAAAGCAAAAGACTAATCATGACTAAACAGTTTCCAAAAACTGAATTGGAYTTAAGTGTTAATAAATTTTTTTTAACCTCAAAAGCTTGTTCACTGAAAAAAATCTCCAAGGCTGACGCTTTTTTCGAAGCTTTTCCTCTATAATAAAATTAGTGAGATTTGGACAATTTCGGACTTCTGGATATCAAAGCAGCTTTATACGATATCACATTGGGCTTAACTAAAAAATTCCTAAATTTTTAAATTTCGCATAAACTACCACAAGCCGTTTCCATTAAACGTGCCACCGCTGTAGTTATTCACCCAGCATGACAAAATAAACAGCAGTTTATTTTAGCAGCTAATGAAGTTGGATTGTTCTTACTGTACAAAAAAAAAGCCAAGAACAAATAAAAAAAAAACAAAAAAAAATACCAAAATAAGAATTACAATAACAATAAAGCAAGTAATAAAAATATATATTTTTAGGCTCATTTATTCCAGATTTCGTGCTTTCTATTTATTTTAGAAGCGTTTGTGGTTTGCGCTGACCTTTTTCATTTATGCTAACTTTTTATGTGAGTAATTTATTTTATATGCCAATGTCATTTATGCCTACGCTCCTATCACAGGCAAGCAAAGCTGAGTTCACTATATATGTAGATATGTACATACATATATATAAATAGTTAATAATTTTTTCATCACTTTATGAGCACGAATTTTTGCGGTCTACAAATTACTCAATAGGTTGCCACACTTTAAATTTCTTTCACTAAAGACACTCTTATAGGCACACATATATGTTTATATGGATACATACATATGTACATATTTCCGAATCCATGCAGTGCAGCCGCACAGTGGAAAATTTTCAAATTTTTCAAAACCTAAAATGAAAATGCGGTACTTGCTGTGTACCGCAACAACAGTTGCTATTGAATTAGTGCTGGTCTCAAGACTTTCGTTTTGGTCACGTAGGCCAATGAGCGTTAGACAAATTTTCCACTCATCAGTATCGAATTTCTTTGGATTTACGACATGTTTTACAAAAAATTAATTTGTTTTTCTTTCGCTTTCGCTACTTTTCCAAATGTATTTTCCTTTATAATTTTTTTTCTTAATTTTTGAGATATATAATTTTTTTTTTTTTTTTCTATATTCGACCTGCAGCTCCCAACAGTAATGCCGCTGTCTCTTATACACATCTAGATGTGTATAAGAGACAGCGAACATGAAAAAATCACACGAGGCCAAAACTGGTGAGTACGGTGATTGATCGA
>NW_017535608.1:217316-230196 GCF_001853355.1 Bactrocera latifrons | reverse complement strand
TTTTCGATATTCGACCTGCAGCTCCCAACAGTAATGCCGTGTTAATTCCGCGCGGGCAAGTAATTTCTAGCAAGTCAGCAATTACATATGTACATACAAATGTAAACCGTTGCATAGCATTTTAAAATAACTCAACAAATATTGTATATGCAAACTATATGAAAACATGACAGCAGTGGCTAGCGCGGTCGACAAAAAAAATATCTTGTATTAAAAATTGCTCTAATATTATATTATACCGAAAAAAAGCGAAGAAACAGCTGTTGTTGTGTATTTTTGGCAGCGACAACCGCCAAACGATCCGTTGGCAAATCAGCAGTCAGCCAAACAAAATGGTGAAGACAGCTGACAAAGWCGCGCGACCGGCGCGCGGATACGACTCGCARTCTCCCAGCGCTTTGGCGGTGGCGGTGGCGGCAGCATGCTTATATGAGCAATGCAAAATTCGCTTGTGACTGTCGCAGCAGTTAATGGTACATATAGCACACTCCCACCAGCCTCTCTATGCGCCCACACATGACACTTATGTACGTGGTATATATTATGTAAGTTTAGAATTTTACATACTTATGCATATACGGATGTAATATATATTGTGACAAAAAAGTACCTAGAATATACAATTATTTATCAATGTTTATTTTGTCGCCTTCAAAGTAATCCCTACCAACGATTTTCCAGTYCTTGAAACACTTTGCATAAGCAAGTTTTGGAATGGTCTTCAGCGAATTTTGTTTTATCTCTTCGATCGACTGAAAACGGACTCGACAGAGCGACGATTTCAGTTTGAAGAACATGAAAAAATCACACKAGGCCAAAACTGGTGAGTACGGTGATTGATCGATGGTATTCATTGTGGTTTTTGGCTTTAAATACGGTCACAATCGTGGCTCGATGCGATGGCKCCTTATCCAYGAATTGTTCTWACACAATTCCGGCCGTTCTCGAAGGATGTTCTCAAGTAAACGCGGCAATACATCCCAACAGAACTMCTTATTGACCGTTTGTCCCTTCGGAACAAATTCATGATGCACYAAAYCACGATTATCAAAAAAGCAATGAGCATCARCTGAATTTTATTAYAATTTTCGTGTGCTTTTTTGTCACAAYGTATGCTACGTTTGCACATAAAAAGTTTGCGGGGTTTTTCTGTACATTTCGTCTTTGCAAACACCCAACAATTAATATATTTACCCCCAACGTGGTTTCTTAAAATATATTTGACAACTTCGACATTACTTAAAATCTTGGCAACATCATAAAAGTTGTGCTTCGCTGCGTTTATTTCGAAATTAATGATATCATTTGCGTACCTACTTTTTCGACTACACAGTGACACATACATACACACATGCAAAGCTAATGCAGCTGAAATTGTTTAATTGCAGCTGCGACTAGCAGAGTTGATAACACTGTTGAGGATACCACTTTATTCAAGACTTTATAGCACACATTTGAAAGAACGAGCCTGCAAGTTATTCAAAACTTAAATCGAATAGTCTCGATTAAACAATGAACTTGATTTGAATATACCACAAACATATGGCATTGAACTTTGGTGTTATTATATGGAAACAATCGCTGATAATGGAACTCAAAGCTCGTACTAACTTCAAACTACATCATATTAAATTTGACTGGTTGTCTGACCACAACGGAATCGTCGGAAACTGAAAGCCAACACTTGGGGAATTGCGAAAACCAATCTGCTCAGCGTCGAATATAAAGGCACATTGATATATAACTTGATTCACAACGCCACAATGTTAGGTGTCTTAACGGAAGCCTGGTCGGCAAAAATTAGTAGGTGAGCAAGAGTGAGGGGAGGTGCAAGGGAAGCCCCCAAAGAAAGTAATCAAAGAGGGRTGGAAGGCAAAAGCGAGAATTTCGRTACTCGTAACTGGTCACTGTCAAAAGCAATGGAGCATGGTGCTGGGCATCACAACGGATAAAYGTCTCTAGCTAGTTTTGTGGTCTCACGAAAAATCAATCAATCTGTTTAACTTAACCTTACATATAAGGAAGAAAACTAATCATTTTGAAACAACTGTGCAGCCTTAGCTCGATGAACCACAGACTTAGCGGAAACTGACATTGGTAGTCTCAACGAATTTGTGATAGGCCAAAAACGCTTTGGCGATTTGTAAGGGTCTTATGATATAGTATGATTGTAGTAGTTCTAGGTAAACCAAGGGACCACCGTTCTTCTCAATGGCTGAACTTCAGAACTAGGCATGCAAAAGATGACTCTCACCATACCGCCTAATATATGTTAGCTGATAGACAGCCAAAATCTTATATTACGCTATTAGAACAAAATTGCTTACAATTTAAAAATAACCCATATAATATATAAGTAAAACAAAAACAAAAAATCAATAAAAACATTCACTTTTGTAAATAGTGTACAGTTATATAAAGAGTATTGTTTAATGTGCACCATCATGATTTGTTGCACGTTGAAATTCGCCTTTAATTGAAACAGAAACATAAGCGAATTCCGCAATTGCAATAAACATATCAAAGATGTGAAAAATTGTGCAAAATAATATAACCAAAAATGCATAAAATGTGGAAAAATGTGTAAAATTGATTTCGGTTGCCAAGTGCATGTTTTTCTTTTTGCAAATAAATGAGCGCAAATTTAATGCAAATAATTACATTTCGCGATTGCATTTTATAACTGCGAACAAAATATGTACTTTGTGCTTTTATCTGCGCTGATTTATTTATTCATTATATTGTGAATATACCCTGTTCAGGGTACAGCTTGCCACGAAGTTTGTAACAACCCAAAGGAAAATGTTGGAGAAAAAACACTTTCTTCATACTTTTAATTTAATCTTCAAAGTATATGTCGTCCCTCTCTCAAAAGGATCCCTTTCGGCCCCAAAACACTTGYGCAAACGTTTTTTCCAATTCTCGAAACTGTTTATAAAGACGTTTTCCGCATTGTCAATATAACCTTGATTTTGACCTTCTTGGACGTGGTTTTTTCGGCTCACCTTCCTCACGATATTCAGAAGATTGATCGTCTGTTTCCGGGTCACAAGCATAGATCCAAGACTCATCGCCAGTAATAATTCGTTTCATGGCATCCTAATAGTCGAAAAGCAATGTTTCACTGTCGTTAATGCGACCTTGTTTTTCGAAAAAATGAAGTGATATTGGAGTGAATCGTGCTTTCAATTCTCTTAGGCCCAAATGATCAAAATGGTTTTCACTAATCCTTCCGATATTCCAACGATGCCAGTAAGATCTCTGATCTGGTAATCGCCAATACTCATGCAACAATTTCTTCATTTTATTGACGTCATCAGTTGATGTTGATCRCTGTYCTRGACRAGGTACGTCGTCATCGTGTTTCGACCCTCTTTGAATAATTTGTACCAATAAAAAATACTTGCTCGCGGTAAACAATTATTACTGCAATCCTGATCCAACATTTGAACGTTCTACWTCAGAAAGACAAGTGATATTTCTACTAGAAACAGCCTCTTAGATAATGAGATATTTCCAAGAAAATTCCAAAATTCTGCCCTTATATGGAAAACTTTTTTACTTGACGAGGAATCTTTGCAAAATTCGATACAGATAATTTTCTAAGGTAACGGTACAACCTCCGAAGAAATTGTTCAGATCGGGCCACTGTAGCATATAGCTCTCATACAAACTGAACGATCAAAATCCAGTCTTTAAATGGAAAACTCTTTTATTTAAGGAGATATCAACACGAAATTTAGCTAAATATATTCTATATAGTAACGGTACAACCTCCGAAGAAATTGTTCAGATCGGGCCACTATAGCATATAGCTGTCATACAAACTGAACGATCAAAATCCAGTCTTTATATGGAAAACTCTTTTATTTAAGGAGATATCAACACAAAATTTGGCTAAATATATTCCCTATAGTAACGGTACAACCTCCGAAGAAATTGTTCAGATCGAGCCACTATAGCATATAGCTGTCATACAAACTGAACGATCAAAATCCAGTCTTTATATGGAAAACTMTTTTATTTAAGGAGATATCAAGACGAAATTTGGCTAAACATATTCTCTATAGCAACGGTACAATATCCGTAGGAGTTGTTCCGATTGAACAACTATTGCATATAGCTGCCATACAAACTGAACGAACAAAATCAAGTTCTTGTATGGAAAGTTTTGCATTTGTGTAGGGTATTATGCAACCAAAGCTATAATATCTTCTTGTTTGCGTTTACATTTGTTTGTTTTGCTTTCTTGCAGCGTAATTGCGATAAAAGCTTTTAATACAAAACACATGTTGGCTTGCAAAAGCCGGAGAATTGCTTAATCGATATTGATTTATGCAGAAAGAATTTAGTGCAGTTGGCATTTGTTGTGGATTTATACAAAAAAATTATTTATTTATTTAATTCTGTTAATTTAAGTGCACTATGTCGCAAACTATAATATTTACAGGAGGAGTAATTGATTAATCTAGCGACTTAAGATAATAACTCAATTCTTTACACTTATTTTAATGCATTTAATTTTTCAATTATCTGCGTCATTATTTATAAGAAATGCTTTAGTTTTGCACAACTATGCGCCATTTAGTCATAAACAATAAATAAAATGTTAATCTTGCAATAATGCAAGCATTTGATATGCCATATTAGCAAATGCTTGCAAAAAGTTCATTGAAAACACGACAAGCAGCGGTATAGAGCAACAACAAATTAACGCCAGCAACAGCAAATTTATGCCACACGAGTCATGTCATTGAACAATAAAAATAGCAAAAAATCAGCATTAGCACTACAACAACATTGCATACAAAATAAGCAAACTAAGCACGATATTTGTGAAAAAATAATGCAGCAAACAGACACGCGTAAGCACACGCACACATACTTACATATATATATATATATACCTATATAATTGCACTTTGGCCAATTAATGCAATTAATTACACGCGCACAACAACAGGCGTTGCAATAACACTCATGCACACACACACGCACGCAAGCCCACAGTATGCACGCTTTAATGACAACAACAGTCACAATAACAACAAACAAACAAGCACAGCGCATGAAAACAATGGTTTTGAAAAAAATTCTACAATAACAAAAATAGCTAAACAATAAGAAAATTTACATTAACAACAATAACATAAAAAAGCTACAACAACAACATCAACACAAAACAACTTTGATAACAACATGCTGAGCGCATTTACATTTTTGCATAAATTTCGCATAACATTATAAAAACTTGTTGACCAATTTCTATTATTTACAACGACTACACGCTGTGCGGTGCTAAAATTAGAATAACAACAGCATTTGCTGTAATTAAAATATATTTAAAGTTTATAAAATATGAAGCACTTAATGAGTCCAATGTTGATCACCTTTGTAATGTCGTTGATRTGAGTGTGTTTATAATTGATAAATAATAGAAATTGTATTTCACAGAATATACATATGTGCCAATTATGGCAAATAGAACAATACAATAACAATACCATACAACAACAAAAAGCTATATCGAATTTTTAAATCAAATATTTCGTAAATTACACAGAGAAAAACGTTAAAATGCAAAACGTCAACCAGAGGAAGGGAATCCAATCAATACTGTTGAACTTTCCTAACTTGAATCGCCATAATCCACAAAAAAAACTTCGATTTCGAGTTATAGATGGACAGCTGTATAAAATTTTACTTCTTTTGCCTATTCAAGAGTATTGGAGAACTGCGAGTTTTAGTAGTTAAAGTATATATTATATATGTATGTATACAGCCGGCACTAACCAAGATATTCGCCAAAAAGTTTATTAGAAATACGAAAATGATTATACATATACACATCATTTTCGACTCACAAATAAACCATTGTCAGTTAAAGATTATCCCTGAATTTCAACTACATACCTCACATATTGACCAATATTTTCGCATAAAACTACTACGGTACTACAGTACTTAACTAATATCTTAACAAACTTCGTCTTAAATATCGCGAACTCGAATACGGTTTTATATCCATATTATTATATTTATTATCCATAGTCTTTTAGGCGAAGTTGTTCAGAATGACTAGTAGAAAATTTCCTACATATGTCATTTATTAGTAAGAAAAATCGACAAGTTTTCATCCGTGAATCAAGACAGAAATGTATTAGAAACAGATATAAATTATAGTACAAATATAAATTTTATATAAAATATTCAAATAATTTGGTTACAAACTCACCCTTTTTAAACTCGCCTTGGCAATATTATAACACGCTCTATTTTTTATAACAACGCCATCGAACTTCATATCCAAGTYAAACGCGAAACTCATGCAGCTTGTTACATTCTTACAAACACGCGTTTCACGTCAATATTTTTTACCTTAATAACGTTTTTAACATTAAATTAAATAAAAMACACAATTTAACACTTTAAACAAATACTTTTCTATAATTTTAACAAATATTTGCACCAACAGTCAAGAATTACGTTTGCTCACTCTCATTACCACTTGTAACCACATATTTTTACTGTTACATTGCATTCCTGGAATAATTCAGCTGAATTTCCCTAAATTTCATATTCCCAAATTCGAAACTCTTCYGAATTCTCTCAGTAGTATTGTTATGCRTAATATTTTGAAGGTCAACTTCYAACATTAAAAAATTTGCAACAACAATTCAAGCAATCRCTCWTTTCCATTTCGCGAATGATGAGCACGCAGCTAATTCCTCTGCTGAGCACACAGCTTATGTCACACACGTAGCAACGCATGAACGTGTGTGTGCTAGTTCTTAACGCAGCATTGATATGTATGCAGGTGTAAATGTTATATGTAAGAGCGCGCAGCTGCTGAAGAGCGCTTTGAAAGCGAAAATGAACTAATTAAAAGCAGAGGTGCTGGAAGTTTTGGTGAGAAGGCGGATTTAGAATGCRTCTTGAGAAACATGTTAAGAGATCAATATTGTAGAGAAGTAAGCGTGAGAGGGCAAGTTTACATAAGAGTTAGGCGTATGCATATAAGATCTGGAAATTCGAGTTCTAATCATTTTAGTATTATTTGAAATAAAATATCATTACATGAATGGAAAATGAATTTAGTTATTTTAGAAAGTAGGAAAGAAGTATGTATGTATATGTACATATATAATGAGTTACTTACTTACTAAAAGAACATCTAAGAAAAAGCGTGTATATATGCAAGTACACAAGAATATATGAATTATTTAATTAAAATTCTGTGAGGAGGTGATTGAGTGCTGGCAAAGTTGAAAATAAAAGTCTGCTTCGAGAACTTCGTACTTATTGAAAACTTCTTCCTCGTGTACTCGTTGGTATAACAATATGTATGTGGCGGCAGGAGAGAGTGAACAACCGAAAATACATACATAAATAAAATCAAGTATAAATGGGAGTGGAAGATCGTCTGCTGTGCAGCATGCTCGGCAGTTTTACACACCTTACACCTTAAGGTGTAAAATATCAATAAGAGGATCGGAATYCAAGCAATACATATGCATACTATATATAACTCATTCATATTATCATGCCACATATTAAAAAGATATTCCCTGAGTTTCATCAAGGTACCTTACATACAATCACCAATCACTTGGAATAAAGTCAGCCGCGTGTTAGAAAATCTTGATTTTAGTTATATGGGGCGTAGGTTAAATTTTTGCTCAATTATAACTATTTTARGCGCAAAGATATACTATTATGGTTGTTATTTTCCTTGAGATAACTCAAATATTCGGGGATATATTCAACAACGTTACTATTGACAGTCATAACTTCAAAGTCGTAGTTTTCTGATTGGAGTTGAGATAACTCAAATATTCGGGGATATATTCAACAACGTTACTATTGACAGTCATAACTTCAAAGTCGTAGTTTTCTGATTGGAAGAGCACACTCCAACTCGTGAAGGTTTTCGATTCAGCACCTGCCGGTGGAAGCAAAGTAAGAGGAAGACTTCCACTCCATTGGCCGTTGGAGAGATCAGGTGGAGAAGGACCTAGCTGCACTTGGTATCTCGAATTGGGTCCGAAAGGGAAAAGAAGAAACGACCGGTGCGCTGTTGGAAACTCGACTATAACTACCTTAGCGGTGCCCACGCCAATAAAGAAGGAGAAGGTAAACCTAATTTCTACCACTAGAAATTTTATATATTCTGCATACACATAATCCATGCTAACTGCACAAAAACCACTTCGTAGAATATACAGTTATTAGTGGCAAATACCGGCTTTTGTTATCCAGCAGCGGCAGCAAATATTACCATTAACCCTTGCCAATACACTGCTCCGACTCTGATGCAAACAAAGGCAAGCAATCTTGAATTTTAACGCCCTCCGTGATTAGATCATCCTTTTGTTTTTTTGCGCCAGCTATTATGTACACACTGATGATGGCTTGTTGCGGCTTACTTGCTGCTCGTTGCTCGTAGAAATTGCAATTACAGCGCTTACAGCGCGATGAAACACACATAGCCGCACACACAGGTTGAAGTTTGTGTCGGCTCGCGCTTTTCAACCCACATCTGTAACAAATCAGCAGCTACAAAAAGCATGTACTACGACACAAAAACAACAGCAACACAATTAAGTGTACACAGTACACAGCGTCACCCCTTCGCCATGCGCGCCGTCGTTGCGATTTGTTGATTTTGCTTTTGTTCGACGCTGTTCATATTCATTATAGTGATAAATTTTAATTAAATAAAGCAATACATGGCTAACTGGATACCCGCCGACGACGACATGACGACTCGACTGCACGGCTAACCGGCGGTCTGTGTGTTTGAGTRGCGCGCTGTCGCACTAGCATGACGACGACGCCTGGGCTGCCTAATTGTCCAACTAGCTGGCAGTTTACTTCGTTGCCACGGCTGSCTGTGYTTTCTGTTGTCATATGGTTGCCACTGCCAAGCGGCKGCCGCGCAAAGTGTTCTCCACTTGTTGGCTTGAGGTCTGGGGGCAGCTGCCGGCTTGTCGGCCTGGTGGTTGCCTAACCGCCGCACTACTTCACCGTCAACGTCGTCGCCACTATGGCAATTTGTGGTGCTGTTGCTTCAATCGTCCCGACCGCGCCGGTTGCCCGTACTCGTTACAGCATGACAGTGCCGCCTCAAAGCGCCCCCCGCCAACCATTTATTTGCGCTAGCTGTCATCATACTTGACACTAAATAAATTAAGCAGCATTTTCTATGAGCGTATTATATATCGCCACGATTTCCTATAAATTTGTGTCTTACCATATCAATCTTGGAGATCTTTTTGTGCGCTTACGCTTACTTCGAAAACATGGAGAGAGAAAATAAATTAATTTCTGTGTAATGTGTGCTCGTATATGGTGATTTGTTGAATCGTGCTACTTGACTTTTGCAGGTGCAATACACATGGACTTGAGGGGTATTTTGGGCTGCCAAAATACAGACATACACAAGCAGACGCGTGATTACATCGGCATGACGTAAGAAAACCACTACAATATTAATTAAGTGCGAAATTGGAAATTTTCCGGCAGCTATAATAGCAATAAAATACAGCGCGCTCCACTTCAAGCATAAGATATATCTCTATTTGACAGCTGTTTATATCTTGGTTGATGAATAAAGGACACTGTGGTACAACACAGCGTACAATACGATGACCTGACCTGACGAGCGCGAAAAGGCGAACYGTATCACTAGCGCTGAAGAAACTATTTCGCCCTGCCAGTGCCAGTAAGAAGGCAGACCTWCTGACAACTGCAGAAGGCTAACYCATACTCATCTTAAATTAATCAGATTACAAAAATCAATCAAAATATGTATACACTGGTCTTCTTACTCCACGAACAAASCCGTTCCCGCAACACGTAAGCTCGCTGCTATATCGGAACCGGCTTTATACCCATCATGTCTACTCCTTAGTTTTCTGCCGCTACAACGACATCCAACAGTTGGTGGATACGCGGACCAACGGATAAAAAAAATTCTGAATCACAAGGTTCTTAGCATGTAAAAACTGAAATCTTCAAAATGGCTTTCGAGGTGAAAGTGCCATAAAAAAGAAATGGTCAGCTGTGAACGGTTGGAGTAGAGATACGGGCCTTTTAAGCGTTTTGGTAGAAACATCGATACAACCTTATCACCAGTCCCGAATCCTGGTTCGAATGCCGAAAGCTTATACCAGACAGTTAATACGACAAGCTCGGTGGTATAACGAACCTGACTTTATATCGGTCCGAGAACAGTCTACATGGGCGCATTCGTACATATTACTTCTATATATATAATATATATATATAGTACATATATATTATATACAGGTATATGACGAGCTGAGTCAATTTAGCCATGGTCGACTGTATATATGAACTAGTGTCTCAGTTTTTGAGATGTCGCTCTGAAATTTTGAACACGTCCTTTTTTCCGCAAAAAAAATACACTTTTAACAGAGCTGGCGACATCGGACAATTATAGCATATAGCTGCCATACAAACATAACGATCGGAATCAAGTGATTGTATGGACAACTTTTTATTTGAGGAGRTATATTTACGAAATTTGSCAGAAAATATAACCTAAAAKAGTGGTATAATCTCTGAAGAAACTTTYTTAGATCGGGCCACTATAACATATAGCTGCCATACAAACTGAACGATCAAAATCATATCCTTGTATGGAAAGCTTTTTTRGTTAACGAGATATGTGCACGAAATTTGGCAGACAGAAAATGAGAAACAACGATATAATCTCGGTAAAACTTTTTAAGATCGGGTCAATATAGCATATATACCTGTCATACTAACTGATTAATCAAAATTTTATTCTTATATGGAAAACTTTTTTAGTTAAGGAGATATCTGCACGAAATTCGGCAAAGCTCATTATTTAAAGCAAAGGTTACAATCTGCGTAGAAATTTTTCAGATCGGATCACTAGCGTTTAGCCGTCATACTAACTAACCTATATAAAGGTTATTGTAACTAGTTTAATAAAATTTTTTTTTTAATATTTTTTCTATTTTTTTAAATTTTTTCCATTTCTGTACTATATTTATTTTAATATCTACCCTTTACTGAAATGCTGTAACTCGACACATTATCAGCTCGCTCGCTTCATTGCCATTAAATATTACATACAGTTATACATAAGTACCCACATACAAGTATGTCTATATGTAGAAATAGCTGTTAGTTTACGTTCAACTGCATTTGCTTGCAGTTTGCCTTTRTATCATCAAATAGCGGTCACAACAATTGGCGCGGCATGCAACACATGCAACACAACTGGCGGCAATCAACCGCAGCGACAATATTGCAATTGCAAATGCAGTGCAAACGTCACAACATGTCGCGAGCGCAATGACAATGCCAATAACAATAACAACTATAACCAAATAACGAGAAAAAAATCACATGAAAAACCGCCCGACCGTCAAGTGGCAGCACAGACACAAAAGATAAACTGTAATAATATTTCAACAATTTTTTTCGAAATATTTTTTCAACAGTTTTTTATGTGAACAATTATTTTTTAATTTTAATTTTTACAATTTCACATAATTATTTTTTGTGCGATTTTCGCAGCAACGCACAGCTTCATGTTTTACGGACCGGCTTGCAACTCCATATGGTGCCGCCCGCCCCCAACTACAGATGCGATATGTTCGCCTGCGTTGCCATACGGTGCTCGTGCCACAGCGCTACAACAACCCACACATATAGTATATTCATTTATGCAGTTTCATTGTATGTGTGCGCATGTACATATGTTTGCATTCATTTGTAGTTGCAATTTTATATTTTTTATCACATTTTAGCATAGCAATTAATTTAATTGCACACTCTACTTTTTGTTGTTATATTGTTTGCTATTTGCATTGCTGCTACGCCCGTTGTGCATTTGTGTTGCTGTTGTTGCTTTTATTGTCGCCCGCAATGAGCTGCAAAATAATACCCACTCGCCTTTGCCGCGCCGCTGTCAGCCAGCACAAATAYCCAGCTCTACGGCTGCATGACAATAACGACGRCAACAACAATGCCCACTTAATATGGGTATTTATTTACTTACATCATTGYCAGCGCTGCAGCGGCAACTAAGCGCAAAAAAACGGGSCACAGCGACAACGACAGCAACGACGTTGCCACTACGAGAGCCAGCGCTGCAACAATATCAATGTCCAGCGCTTGACAAAACGGCATTGTTGTTGTTGGTTTTTTGTTTTTTCTTTATACGTTTTTTGCGCTTTTATTTTATTTTCGCAGTTTACCCCATRTGCTGATTTAAATTTAAATTTCAATAAATTGCAAAGTAAATTGAACAATGAGCAAATAAAAGCGAACTGTGATATTTGCCTCGAATATAAAGCGCTACAGTTGCTGCATTTAATATTCCGACTATTTTATGYGTATACATTTCGCCACAAGTAAATGGCTTTATGCAGATATTACTTTCGAAATTGAAGACTTTACGCTTTTATAAAGATATCACATTCGAAATTAAAGGCCAACACTCAACTTGTCCTGTAAAAACTGAAAATGTACAGCTGCTTTTAGCGAACTTTGTTCCGTAGGCCTCAAAGGCTAAAACGACGGCAGAATAAGCGTCCTACCAATATTTGTTTTTATAATTCTTGGTTGTGGATGACGATGAAAAACCCTCTGCCAGTATCTTGTACCTGCAAACTCACGTTTCACGTTCTGTAAAAGATCGCTCAACTTATGGTCAACATAATCGGCCTATTGAGCGTACTATTCGCAACCTCACCACCCATCTTGAGGTCCAGCATATATTATTGGATTATTGGAAAGTTGATTGGAGCTACTCGTACTGACCTACGGTACGACTTTTACGCACATTTTACGTCTAGCTCTACAAAACCTTCGCTCTACG
>NW_017535608.1:204274-216226 GCF_001853355.1 Bactrocera latifrons | reverse complement strand
CGGCTGTGCAGTTTCCAGCACCCATGCATCCTAACCAGTATGATAATGAAGTAGCGTAACACTAGCATATCTAGTAAGGTTCAACATTGCTTGACTAACTTTGAGCGCACAGTTTGCGTGCTCAACGGTACTATTGTCGCTCTGCTGTCGGAACTCCATAAAAAAAATCTACATAATGCTACTTTAATAGCAGCCACTTCTGCCTGAAAGGCATTGCAGTCAGCTGGTAGCCTATTGCTAAGCTTAACGAAGAGCGCCTTATAGTATATTCCCACTTCCTCAAAGCTTGTAGATATAGTTTYTGAAACTCCGATCTTCAGCCTCTTTTTCTTCTATAGCAGCCACTACAGCTTTATGATTTTAATTACTCGATTTATTTATATGAGAATAAAGAAGAATTTATAAAAGAAGGTTCTTTACCAAAATATTAAAGGGTTTCGGAGTTTATCTGGGATTACTCCATAAACATGTAGACGGTAGAGAAAATCGCCCAAGCAATTAAGTTAATCGACGAAATCTTTTCGAACGGGATAGGCTAGTTTTAGTAATAAATACCGTTGATGGAGCTTGATCTATCCACAGAACAGAATACAGAATAMCTTTGATGGATCTTCATCTATCTACATAAGAGGTTTGCTTAGATTCAATAWGAGTGATGTAGATGGCAAGCTACAATTGTACTTTCACGACAGTTCGTATCAAAAACGGCGAAGAAGTAGTGAGAGTTCGTAAACTCTACCGTTGAACGATGTCCACCAGCAGTATTGGGAATTCGATAATTTTCAGGACTATTTGATGTTGTTGAATACCAAACACTACACCTTAGGCTCTACCATATCTGGGTAGGCATATAAGTATATGAGTTTGCGAGCATAGCGCTGAAGCTGTAGCCAATGCGACAATTGCAGGGACGGCAATAAAAGTAAAGAAATATAAAAAATTTGTATTTTTCAAATTACAACTACACAAATKAACGACAAAACATGAATAGCCAGTTCGTCTGCAAATGAGCCATGAGGCGAGTGCACAGCTAACAAAACCACATCAGTGGGTGGGTAGCGAACGGGGTTAGAGAGGAAAGCCATGGTTGTGGCAGCTGGTTGGGGACTAAGGTACAAGTTCACATGTGGCAGGCAGCGCTTTAATGTCATAACCCAAAGCATGTTTGCCAATATTTACAAATATACGCGTGTGTCTTTATGTAAATTTGTGTTGCACACAACGAGCACACATATACATTCATATATATGCATATTATAGAGGTTGTACAGTGTACATTGTTTTTGGCCCCCAGATGATTAAAATACAAACAAGCAGCTCACGCAGAGCATGAGAATGGGCGAAGAAAAAATACAAAAATTGTATAATGTGACGATATGTAGATTGTTGTTGACAATAACACACAAATTGCACACGCCAACACACTCACATAACACACATGCGCACATTTTAAAGTATAATGTGTTTAATTCCTCTTAGCGAAATCGTCGTTTGTAAGACCGCGCATGGGCTGGTTGGTTGCCCCCAAACTGGGATGGTCGTTCGCTTAAAGCGCGATAGATGCAAAACAGGCAAATAAAGGTTGAACGTTATCGTGTGTACATATATCTTAATATGTTATTGTATGTAAATAACAGTGCGCGACAAGGGAAAACAAATAAGCGTGGAAAGGTAATTGGCGAGTAAATAGCTTAGCAGAAAGGTTGACATAAAAATTTAAAACAAGATGCAGGCGTGTTTACATATATAGAGCTTGGAGAAGAAAAGGTACATATGTGTGTGCATTAGGGTTGCAGATAGAAAATTAAAAAAATTTCGTGCAGATTCCACCTAAAATGAAAAAGTTGTCCATACAAGCACTTCATTCTTGTCGCGCAATTTGTATGGCAGCTATATGCTATAGTGATCCGATCTTMATAATTTTTCATTGGATCATACCACTGCCTGAGACAATAACCTATAACGAATTTCGTGCATATATCTAAAAATATGAAAGAGTTGTTCATACAAGGTTTTGATTCCTATCGTGCAGTTTGTATGACAGCTATATGTTATAGTGGTCCAATATCAGCAGTTCTGACATATGAGCAATTTTTTGCCAAGAAAGGAATGTACGCAAAATTTGAGTTCGATAACTCAAAAACTGAGGGACTAATTCGAGAAACTTTTAGGGTTTAGGACGTTTTCAAACTTCGTCACACTATTCAGGATATAAAAAAAATAAGTAATGCAAAATTTTTCTTGCCTAAACCCTTAATTGGCTTTATAAGGTACAAAGTTATATACTAATTGTTTTCTTCTTACAATATTTTTAAGGTGTGTCGCACAGCCGAAAAAAATGTGCCACCCTATGAAGCTCAAAATARGAATCGATTACCAGAAAAAGKTACATTTCAGTCAAAATTTTGGTAACGATTAGAGGATGCTAGGACATTCTAAGTTTCGGATGCATTGTTTTGATTGCGCTGGGGGTGTTAATATGTCTCTCCGGTAGGCTTTGGTCTCTATCTGAACTGTGTCGATTTTATAATTTATTTATACTACACCTCTTCTAATAGAAAAGAGTAGAAGTTGCCGAAACTTGCTGTGCCAATATTTGCCTGCATTAAAGAACTACACTAATGTGCAAAGAAAAGTCAATATAGCTACATAAGTACTCATAGGGCGTAAGCCTATACTTCATCCTAAGATCCAGCGCAAAGTATTTGTGTGTGGCCACAGCAAAAAAAAAAAAAAATCAATAATAATATTTCTGTGGTTTTCGCCTACAAAGGGCGTTTACTATGTTTGACAATATGTTGCTCGAAACCGCCGTAATAGTGACAAATTGTCTAGCTTGTACGCCGCACGGCGACATTGAACGTTATGAGTCGTAGGGTTTACTGTGGGTGTGGGGAACCGTGTTAAATTTTTTTTTAGTTAGGGGCTGGCCAGGCGTTATGGGTGCGACAGCGCTGTTGATAACAAAGTAGAGGCTCATATTTTTCAAATTTGTTGCTGGCATAATATTTGCTTTTGTTCTATTTGGGTAATTACTCATCAGCGCATAAGCGAGGTGGCGGCATGTGCTCACCTAAGCGCATACACAAATTTATGTGCTCACATACATTATGGTAGATGCATATGCCCTTTCATATGTGTAACCTTCATAGCGGCTTTATTTAAATCCAACATTATTACAGTTATTTATTGCTGATTTTATAGCAATTTGTAGACTGGCTGCTAGTCTCGCAGCCAAGCGCTGTGCTTTCACGAAAGCTTTCACTAGTTTTGTGATTGTAAGCTACTATTATGCAGTTCTCGATTTGATTTCGAAAACGAGCTTTTGAAAAGATGATATAAATWATTCGAAATTTTTGAAAAAGGTTTTGGAACTTAGTTTCTAAAAACTTTTTAAAGATTTTCTTGAATGAAATTAGTTTTTAAGATATATTTCTAAATTTTTTTTTTTTACATTAAATTAGTTTTCAAAATCTATTTTTATAGCAATTTGCAGTCTTGCCAGCAGGCGCTGAGCTTTCACGAAAGCTTTCACTGGTTTTGTGACTGTAAGGTACTGTTAAGCAGTTCAGGGCTTGATTTCGAAACGATCTCTCGAAAATTGTATAGAAAAGAGCACTATTTTTTGGAAAAATGTTTGGGAATTTAGTTTTAGAAGCCTATTTTTAGATACTCTTAAATGAAATTAGTCTTTAAAATCTATATCTAAAATTTCTTAACTGAAATTGGTTTTCAAAATCAATTTCCAAAAATTAAATGAAATTAGTTCTTAAAAATCTATTTTTATAATAAACATCCTTATAGCAAAATATGCAAAAAWTTTTCAAATTTATTATAAATATTTTTAAAAATTTCAGTCTCGATGATCCTAGCTCAATTTTGTATATACTCTTTGCATTAAGCTATTTCAAACACAAGCATTGTTTTCTCAACATATTTTCTTGTTATTTTAGCATGCAACAGTGCACCGTATTGTTGTTTTTCGTAGTTAGCTGTTGTTTTTAAGAATGTTTAACACTTTCTTATTGCTAATGTCGATGTTGTCATTCTTGCATTACGATATCTTGTTGTTTTCTTTGTCATATCGGCGCTAACAAGCAATGTCAACATGTCGGCAAACCATAAAAGAATTTTTTGTTTTCTTTCTTCTCTACTGCTGCGAAACAAAAAACACACCAACAAATAGACAATGGGTATTTAAATCGAAAATWAACATTTTAGAAGGGAAAAGTGCGCAAATAAAAGACAACAGGTTAGTTTTGAGTACAAAAGGCAATGACTATCTTGTGTAAAAGAAACAATTGGAAAATTGTTGGAAATTTAAGAGATTGCCGGCTGCTTTAAAACACTGAACACGTTAACAAAAACTAGAAAACTCCTCAGGAACAAACGACTTACATATACCTTGTGACATTATAACGGTAGCAAGGATTAGGCTCATCAAGGTACTGGTGGAAAGAAATATGGCGGTACGCTGATGCAGATGGATAGAGGCTGTGATGCGTAGTAGGATAGCTGAAACCACTGTTGGGAAGAGTAAGATTCGACATGTTACTAAGAAGGGCTGACCACAAGGTGGATTTCTATCTGGAACCTAGTACTAGTTGAGCTCTTTGAGTTGCTCAGAAATAAACGGATTCGGACCAAATGTCAGTTGTCATTGAAATGATGGCATGAGATAAACTCAAAGTGGCTTAAGGCTTCATTTAATTAAAACTTTCCAGAGCCCCCAAGGCACTCGTAATATACAGATGCCTAGCCGGAAGATTCCGTGGTTTGAAATAAGGTATCATCAGGTTTCAATATACTATGATCGTAAGGTCTTACTTATGGAGCTRTTGCTGGAACATCAAAGGCAGCGCAGTGTTCGTTAGGCCTTCAGMTATCATAGCTGCAAGGACTCGCCTGCGTAAGTAATTCCACACTCGACCTACTATTGATGGGMMGCWCTATCCAGTGGTATACTGACGGCTCGAAAACATCGGAAGACATTAGACCAGGCAATGTGGGACCGCATACCAWACTATGCATAYCAACGGGATGTTTTCTGAGCATCTTTCAGACAGAAGCCGTTGAAGCAGTGTGAAAAACGCTAAGCTACTACTGAGAGGTTACAACCTCGCTAGGTTCAGAGATACATATGATCAACCTCCCCCGAGACAAATTCCATCTAATTATCTAACATGGCATAGTCTTCTGCGCAAACTGCTGGTTTTGCGACAAAGAACAGGMAACTCCAGGACACCTGATTCTCGATTGCTCAGCAATTTGTAGAACCAGGCTCAAGGCTCTAGGTTCCATCTACGTGAACAGGGATTACWTAACCTCAGACGCGGYCAGCTAGTTCCTRGAATTATTCARAGTACTGGACCTYTGTGACCATATGCGATATAGGAGATGGCAGAATAGATCACAGGTCGCAGTGAAAAACCTTAATTATTTTCAATTTCTCTCTCTAAGGCTTATGATGCGGTCTGAATGAAAGCGAAGCGAATACAATATAAGCCTTAGCGAGTGCATATACATTTTGGACTCATTATAGGCAATTTAAATTTGCTACGAAGTTTGTGAGCAGACGGCGGAGACACTATATCGTCCCTAGTCTCTCAGTTTTTAAAATCTTTCTCAGAAATCTTGTACCAAGAACCTGCTAAATTTTCGGAACCACCAATAAGCAGCTTCAGTAAGTGGTGCTGGTTTGACCCCCACAYCCCTTGACTACAACACAAAAAGTCCGACGTGTTAGGAAATTTGTAGTATCAATTAGTAAGAAACAGCCTCTTCGCCCCAGTCAAATCACAGTCGCAAAATGACTGCAAAATTAGTGATATTAGCGCTGCCAAAAATGTAGAAAAATTTTCTTGTAACAGCTGTCAACCCTGACATTTAATATCAAATTTATTTTTTGCGCACAAAAATACTAAAAATTCTCAGTGCTACATATTTACAGTCAAACCGCATGTAAACTGTAGTATATAAGTCCATAAAGAATTRTAATTCATAATGCAATATTTTTATTCGCAATCTGTTTAACTTGCTATAGACCAAAACTTTGTCTATCTCACTTCTTACCAAACAACTTCCAGCCAAGCTATACAGCTTTGCAATTCATTAAATGAGTATACTACTATTAACAACCCAACTGACGGTCCAAACAATTTACGATATTAACGCTAAGCGCACATTATGAGCTTAAGAACGAAATGTGTGACAGCATGGCGCTCATAATGGAGAAATTCAAATTATATATGCATATATACATATATCTAAGTATATTTTATATTTAATGAAAACCTGTAAGCGCTTGCGAGCTCGCATGACTCATTGAATCGTCAAAGCGGCAGCGCGCTTAATAGACTTAACGACATAAGTACACGACTGAATGACACTAAGCGTTCGCTGATCGGATAAGATACCTGCATAATAAATAAATAAATGCGTGTTTTGCTTCCTTTATGCAGCAAATTAAGAACATGAGCACCGCACTATAATGATATTTCCTTATTAAATTGCCATAACTAATAGTTTAATTGGTATAAAACCAGTTTTACAAGCACTTACCTGGATTATGTCTGTGGATTGTCAAGCGTTTAGAATGGCTGGCTGCGGCGGCTGAAAGAAAAAAAGCAAAAAAATAATTATAGAATATATTTTTTGAAGACTCAAGTGCATATATGAGATATGTGTGTGAAATATCTCGCTTATGGCAATGGCGTATGCAGCAGAATAAAAGCTAACACAAAATCAAGAATACAATAAAGCAGAAAAAACAAAAAGTAATAATAATTTACGCTTTTATTGTTATAATGCCACTATTTTCATAGACAACTGTGCTTATACATATGTATATATATATAATACATACATATATGTATGTCTACATTGTTGCTACATATTAGCACACTATTCGATTATTTACGATATTTCGCGTTTACTTAGTGGTTAATACCCTTAACCGGCCGATAATGCTGCTAATGATTTTTTGTTGCTTGGCAAAAGTGGTTGCACAGCAAGAGTAACAACAAATTTTATCTAAATAGCTAGGCCGATCGACACTCCAATTAGCCATGCAGCCGACGGATAGTCTCTTGTTGACTTTGTGTATAACAAACGCTTTGGCAGCGAGCTGCTTTGCCCCACCGCCCACTGCCGTGCAATTTCGCTTTTGTAGCGTTCAATAGCGATTGCTTGTTAAATTTTTCTGTTGATTTGTTGCTTACAGGAAATGTTGAGCTGTTTACTCTTTTTTTCGCATTTTTTCCTACTTATTGTTGGTTTTCTATTTGATTAAGCGTTTGACGAATAAACTCAATATTTGCGTTAAGTTAGCAATAGTAGTAGACTGACTGACTGAAATCTTTGTTTGTTAGATCGAAGGCTAGACTGATTGGCTGTTTAATAAATAACACGCGACGAACAAGTGATAGTTTGCACTAAGGCACACCCGGTATGCCTACGGGGTGTACAAAGCGTAGATGGGTTAGTGAGAGTTAAAACAAGAAACAGAGTTAAGTTTAGCAGCACCGAACGCTTTACAGATGTATTTCTTATGTTATAAATGGTATACCTGATTTTTGCCTTGATTTTGTTAGCGCTTTTTATATGGCAGATATATGCTACAGTTGTTCGATCTGATCAGTTTTTGAGTATAATGTAGCAACGCTTTGGACAATAATCTGTACCAAATTTCGTTACGATATCTTATCAACTGCACKCCACACACTGGTCTTTAATATCGAAAGGGTTCTTGAACATAAGGCATACACTCTTGGGAGCATTCCTGCACATTTGTGGAGAGTTCAACAACGTCTCTACGGAATCTATGCTRAATAGTATTTAGTCAATAGGTCATATGATCAGAAGCCTTTTGACCTCCAGATTGATAAGATCAGAATAGAACGATGGTAAAATGAACAAGGAAGTATGTAGAGGTACTCCCCACGATGGAATGCTATCTCCGCTTCTACGGCCATTAGTGGTGAATAAAGTGCTAAGGGATTTGAAAGGCAAAGCCCCTCAGATGGTGAAATAAGCCAGCGAGATTGCCATCTTAATAAGGGATAGGTGCTTACAGACCTTTGGCAGTAATATCGGCACCACTCTCAATMCAGTCCAGAACTGGGCATCGCAAGCAGCTCTAAGGTTACACCCGAAGAAAARGAATATGCTCTCAACGACCAGAGCGAGTACCTTGGGGTAGYTTTAGACAGCAAACTGYTTTGGAAGCACAACGTGGAAGAAAGAGAGAGGAAAGCCAGCAATGCTTTATATGTATGTAAGCAGATGCTCAGCACAACTTGGATGCTCTTTCGTTTTCTCATGCACTGGTACTACACAGCTATTGTTAGACCAATACTGCTCCACGGTCGAGTAGTATGGTGGACAGGCGTACCGGAAGCCAGTGGAAAGGATTCAGACGCTAGAGACGCTTAAAAAAAAACATCAAAGGCGGCTCTTTAACTGATACTAAATCCACCTATAGACTTCTTCGCTGAAAACTGCGCAGCAAAATCGGCAAGCCGACTACTGCCTGCAGTAGTAATTACATATAGAAGCTGCGGGCATAACTCGGTGTGTAATGGCAGTTGGGCAAAGATCGACTACATGACCCCACTTTTCAACTGGGAAAGAAGGTTCAAACTAAACAAAGATAAAGATGGCTGGCAGAAGTATGTTACGCGTAGCCGGTCCACTGCAGTATATTACAAGCTGATGCTCTTGTTATTGTGAAATGAGTGAAGCTGGCCTCTAATCCACCTGTAGGCAGTTCGAGAGTCAACATCTACATATACGGCCAAGCAGCTTTCAGGCAGTTACCTCGTATAACATATCGTACAAAAGTGTGTTGGGAAGCAGGGCAGTAGTGGAAAGTGTTACCAGAAGTAAGCAACTTCACTTATAATGGGTGTCAGGCCAGAACGGCTACGAGTACACTGAAATAGTAGACGAGATTGCCAAGAATAGTGCACGGCTAACAACCGAAAACGTGGCAATATAACGACATTGGGAAATCCTTGCTTTGTCTATACGACGATCTGAACATAAGTAAGCATGGTAAAGAAAATAAAAATCCGATGGAACGAGCTAACTGGGTGAAAAACTGCTAATGCYATGTGTAAAACGGTAGAACGGAATTGTACAAAATTGCCATTGGCACGCAATAGAAGAGACTGAAGGAACTTGATGGGAATACTAACTGTTCACTAGCTGGTGGCGACACGTCGGCAGAATGAGGCTGACAGATCGAGAAGACGGCAGAGCAAGGCTCCAGGGAAACAATGGCACATCTCTTGTGCACTTGTCTCGAGTTAAATTTTTTTTTTTTTTTGGTTAAATAAAGCTTAAAATCTCACCTTTCCAACACTATAAGGCATGACACAATGTGATCGGTAGCACTGGAGATATACGACTGTAACAATACTTCGTACTTAAAAAAAAAAAATAATAATAATAAAGTTCATTTTGCGGAGAAAATAAAATTTTAAAATAGTTTTTTTTTGCTAATTTCAAACTATTTCCAATTTAAAAAAGGTAACGTAAGACAACTGTAAATAAGCACTTAGCTTTTTTGTTGTATTTTACCGCTTATATGTGNGGTAACGTAAGACAACTGTAAATAAGCACTTAGCTTTTTTGTTGTATTTTACCGCTTATATGTGCATAAATTGCCGTTTTGGCGGCAATTCAGCGGCGAATGACATGTTCTTGACTTTTGTTCGACTTCTTAATATTGATTTCAAACCCCAGTGTTTGTTTGTGTGTGTGTTTGCTTGCCTCTTTTTTTTTTTTTTTGCGTCAACACTGCTATAACAGTTTGTGGCAATTTCTTGGCTATTTTTTGTGTAATTTGTGTTTTGCAATTTACTTGTCGCTTTGTGAAATGCCGCAAACTGCCGCGCGTCAGTGGCCAGAATTAGAATTCCACCACACACTGTCASAGCCGTAAGTACAATGCGAGTGGTAATTTGTTTGAATGGATTTCATGCATATCTCAGCAAGGGGCTGGACGGCGCGCACAAACAATGATAAATGGAACAGCAAAACACACACATATACATACTGTATGCACAACCCCACAGAGACGAAAAAATAATGGAAATAAATTAGCTGCTAAGCTCAGCTAGAAAAAATGTGGGCAAAACAGTAAAAAAAAAAAGAAACAAAAAACTCAATACACGCGCCAGAAATTGCACCTCTTTCGGAGGACCCGACCCCAAACCGACATAGTGACAACAAAACAAACAACAATAACAGCAACAGTGAACCTTAAATGCCCACCCCTTGCGGCTAACTAACTATTTAAACGCAAATACGTGTACTTACTAAGCAGCTAGGCATGTGAGCGTAGCTATTTGGCGGTGGGTGTGTTGTTTTCTTGGCTCTTGGCTTTTCGAAATTTAATTTACTTGAATAATATAGCGGTGACACAACACGAAATATCAGCTGATTTGCGGCAAAGGCACGCAACACACCGCGGCAGCTACATAATACCGCTATATATATATCATATACATATATGTGTGTGAATTTGTTTGAAGGTATGCATGTGTGCCTGTGTGTGTTAGCTTATGACTGCCTGCCTGCCTGCCGGTCTGTTTGCGCGCCGGCTGTTCGCCTGACTAGCTGTTGAAGCGTTTCGCGACAGACTTGCTGGCACCAAAATCAAACGAACTAAAATAGCAACAACAACACATCAACTAATATACACTTATACGTGTGAGCGCATATATGCACATRAGCTTGTGTGCTGCATTTCGCTTGAACAAGCTACAATTTAGTCATGTACCTATACATACGTGTGGTTGTTAGGGTGTGTGTGTGTGTGCCTATAGTTTACTCGCTTGTATGGACGTCAAATTGTGCAACCAAGCGTAAAATAAAGCCAAGCTAAGCAAATGAAAGCAGCAGCAACGAAAAGAGAAAACACCAACAAAAAACAACAACAACAAAAGGCTTAAATCGGCAGCAAAACGAAAAAACAACAACAACTGACACAAGAAGAAAGATAAAAACAACAGCAACAAAAACAACAACAGCGATGAAGAAAACTACAACAACAAGGAAAACAACAATCACTACTAGAACAATAACAAAAACAAMAACAAACATAAAAGCAACAACAATCACAAGAATAACGAAAAACAACAACAACAACTTATAGCACAAAGACAACAGTCAACAGCATATAGCATGCACATAAGCACACCAACACATACTTAACTCCATATGAGCAGTTTAGGTACRCTTGAAGAAAGCGCAGCAAAACAACCTTTTCTTCGAATTTCACTCACCTGACAAGCAAGCAAGCAGTCCCTCTACTTGACATTTGAGCAATTTGTATAACCTAAAAAACCGTTGACGCTACAAACTGTTGTGCAAAACGTCTCACTACAGCAATGTACATATAGTATATGTATGTATGTAAATATGCATWTACACGTATATATGCATATATAGCACCTATTAGTGCCTGCGTGTGTTTATGCACAAGCAAATGTAAGTAATGCTTTTGTTTTTTTTTTTTGATTTTGATTTGCTCATGCAGCTTCTATTACTTCAGCTTGGCTGCACCTAACCCGATACCAAGGCATATAAACCTACATATTATGTACACATACAAATGTATATATGGCATATATGTCACTTGATTCTGCAGATTGCAGTTGCAGCCACTTCAATCCAGTTAAATCTAGCGACTTTAGAATGTAACATATGGATAATCAGTCGTGTTGCAAACTGATACTTGTGTATTTTTATAATTTGCCAGCAAAATACTTTTAAAGTAGAGTTGTGAAATGCAATTTGTACTTATTAACAGTTGCTAWTGTTTATAATTGCGGAATTAAGTTAGAGCACGGCTTAATTAACTCACATAACTTATGCAAAATTAATTTTCCTATGTGTAGGTATGTGTGCYTGGTTTCAGATTTTCCAAAAATAAATAATATGTTG
>NW_017535608.1:187812-200560 GCF_001853355.1 Bactrocera latifrons | reverse complement strand
AATATGATACAAAAAAATGTTTTGAAAAATGCAAATAAATTTTTTCTTTCAAACATTTTTTCAGAAATATCTTAAAAATAGTTTTTGAACTTTCTTTTGTAATTTTTATTTAAAAAACCAATTGCATCTTCTAAATTTTCAAAAAAAAACTATCGAAAATATATTTTCTACAAATATCAAGTTAAATTTTTTTAGATTTTTTGTTCTTTAAATATAAGAAAATCTTTTATAAAAAAGTTATTTTTGGAAAATATAGTACAGATTTTKTTAAAAAAGCCAAATGGCTGGGTGTTTGGATTTCCAAAAAAATAAAAATAAAAATTTTCTTTAAAAACATAGAACTAGGTTTTGTTGGGGAAAAAAATTTAAATATAATAAATATGTGTGACAAACAAAAAATCTGAAGAAATGCAAAAGAACTTGTTTTTTTTTTTTTTTGTGAAAAAAAATTTATGGAATTTTAATATAATTAAGGCAATTTTTAACAGTGAGCTAACAGCAAGCACTGTATCCCAACGTGCCATACCTGAATTTGTTTACAACACTTTTCCTAGTTAACGGTATCAATGTTTTGCTTTGATAACGCGGCTGGGCGATAAACGATAAGGCGAATCACATTAGTAATAAGAGACAAAACAGAGCACTTAAAATTTTATAGCAGCCAAACAAAAAAATAGAGACCATAAATATATAAACACACACACATATAAAAAAATAATAACACACAGTATAGTGACTTCTCAAGGTATCGAGGTCATCGAATCTGCCAATTTAATCAGTTCTTTTTGTATTTTGTGCTGCTTTTAAGCAGAAATCGCTTGTTTACCAACGAAATGGTCAACGCGGTTCTGCCGTCTTATCACTTGATTTATGGCCAAAACGGCTSTTCCCGTGAAGAAACCCAAAAACAGAAATTAACACAAATGAATACAGCAAAAACAAAAGCGCGCAGCTGAAGGCCGTTCCCACTTTACATACGCTTAAACGTAGAAGCATTTGGCTATTTTTGCACGCCACCCACACGACCAGCCCAGCAACCACGCGCACTTACAGCAGTCATTCAGAGAATTCATTCATGGCAGCAAAAAGCTTTTTTGCTTTCGCTCCAATCATTTAATTTGCTGAAAGAAATTCACTTTTGATAAACAATTTTCGCAAATTTGTTTACGCCACTACGTGTGGCAGCCAGTCCATTCATTGGCGCAGCGCGCCTTTGCGCGTCCACTTGTACTAGGACCATGCGTTCGGCTGTCCGTCCGTTCATCTATTTATCCAAATATTTGGCGTGCTGGCGTGAAAGTGAAGAATGTGCTTGTTTTTCTGGTTTAGCAYGATTGCAATCGCATTTTTTTCTGGTCTTCAGTCTTTAGTGGGGTTCTGGAGAATAACACACAAAAATCTGTGCGGAGACCAGAGCGAACAGCTGAAAATATATTTTTCTAACTGTATGTGCTCGACCAGACACTTATGTAAGCAGCAGGTATGCATATATTTGCAAGTGTGAATCTGCAAGACACTCAAGCGTATATTAATTCATAAATCTTGGCAGAAAATTTCAAATTCCCCAACTCATTTGGGCCAAAGGAAAAACAAATGCCAGAACAGCCAACAGCGTTTAAAAATAAATAACTAATATAAACAAATTGCTATTTACACAGCCCAGAAAACTGTTTCGGAACAAGATTATCATAACAAAAAGTAACACAAATTAATTTGTGAAGAAATAAACAAATTTACAACAAAATTTATATAAAAATTTAAAWTTAAAAATAAACCCAGAAACAAACACGCCACATGATCAGCCCTAGATATTTGACTTGCGATACATTCATGATCTGAACCGGGCGAATCTGTTCACCCGGAAAATCGAACGAACCGGTGACAAACTGCYTTAACCTCAAACCGAACGTCGAATGTCCTACTTGCTGCCTGGTTCATAAACGTCACGTCAATGTCACTCACGTCCCAGGGTCATCGTACGTACACCATTGACAACATGAAGGCTATTAGCGAACACCCATTTGCTTAATGACTCATCTCGACTGTGCTTTGATGTCCAGACGCGTCTCGGGATACCTTACTAAACTGCATTGAAGACGAGGCATACGCATTCTAGGCTATAATAAATGGACCATTACTCGCACGATCTTTCTATATACGAAAAAATTTACGTAATTAAGTATATCACACAAAATTCAACACTAAGTGTCCCGACAGTAACATATAAGATTACAAATATGATTGCCCATTAAAAATTGTGAGACTTAGCCACATCTCTAAAAAAGATGTCGAVTTATTCTTTATTTRACGAGTTATCTCAATGAAATTTAACAAGGATTATTTTKTGAAGCAACGGTATAATTTCCGAGAAAAABTKTTCAGATCGGATCACTATCGCATATAGCTGCCATACAAACTGAACGATCAAAATCCCGTTCGTGTATGGAAACTTTATCAGTTTACGAGGTATCTTCAAAACTTTATCGAAGGCAAACTATATAACATCTGGAGAATATAGCATAAAGCTTCCATACAAACGCAACGATCAAAGGAAATTTTKTTATGAAATATTTTTCTTGTAAACAAAGTTAACGATTTTTCTTTTTTATCTCTCCTAATTTTAGTTCATTAGGACTGATACGAAAAAAATATTGCCAACCGAACTATTTCTGCCTCCAAATAAATTAAGTAACCTTCTTAAAAGGCTTACAGGCTGACACGTACATATAGCATACATAGTTGCATACTATTATATATATACACCTTTAATCACGCAGTATCCATTTATCACTAGAAATCAAAAGAAAAAAGCATAAAAGCCACTTCTTACGAAATGCGCAACCTTGAATTTGTTATGCCGCGTTGCCTCAGATATATTCTCCAATTTGTTTGTAAGCTTTTTTGCACCTTACACTAATTGTTCACAGATATTAAAGCGTGAATATACACGCATCTGTACCTTGCCACCTTACATTGTATATGCCTATTTATATTCCACCTGTAAATATATAAATATATATATATATATATATCTGTGTTTGTATGTGTATCCTCATAGTTTTCAGTTTTCTCATACACTGCGAAAGTGTTAAACGCTTTACAACTGCCTGTGTTGCACGTAAGTTTTGCAGATGTGTGCGCCTGCTGTGTTGCGGCAACGGAAAATACTTCTATAAAATTCTCTCACACTGTAATTAGGTCTTAAACAATATTTTTAAATAAAACTTGTTTGGTGAAAACTAAGGTGCGAGTTGAAAAATGTGTGCGCAGTGCTACGTGCCGCAATACCAAAACTCATAGAATTTATACATAACTATAAGGGAAGTGCTTCAGGAGGAAATTAAATGAATGGTATGGAAAATGTATTTCTATGTATGTTGCTCACCACTGGAAAGCGGAAAATTTCATAGAAGGTCAATTGCTTCATTAACTTTGTACATGTGTAGATCTAGATATCTGAGGTTAATTATATATTGGCGGCATATGAAAAGTAAAGGAATCTGTTATTGAAATGTACTATTTTATGTAAAAAAAAKAAATTTTTTGGGATCAGAAACGACAATACAGMGAAAAAGATCATAGTCCAAGTGTGAAGCTCACCAAATAGTCGCAATGCCAGGATTGACGTCTCGAAAGGTTATGCGGAGTGTTTGGCGGGAATGGAAAGGAATCGTCCACTATGAGCTGTTAAAACCTGTTCGAACGATTCATTCTAAGTACATTTTACTATCAACAACTGATGAGATTGAAGCAAGCAATGGAAAAAAACAGCTGGAACTGATCTACACAAAGGGCTTGGTCTTCCATCAGGACAACGCTACACCACAGACAACTTTGATGACTCAGCAAAAGCTAGGAGAGCTTGTCTAGGAATTTTGGATGCATCTACCATATAGGTCTGACCTTGCACCATCGGACTACCATTTTTTCGGTCAATGCAGAGYCCCTTTAACGCAGTAACGTTGGCTTCAAAAGAAGCTTGGGAAAATTACTTGTCGTAGTTTTTTGCCGAGAAACAAGAAAAGTTTTACACTGATGGAATTATATCTCTAGCGGAAAAATGACAAAAGTGGTCGAATAAAATGGTATATATGTATTTGGTTCATTATAAGTTACAAAAAAAATAGTTCAAGTTTGATTGGAAATACGAAAAAACTTTTTTGACTAACCAATACATTGGTTATTATATCTGACAGGGATTTGTTTTGCATAACATGCATAAGAAATTTAAAAAAAAAAGTTTCTCATTTCCAAAATAATTGGACTAGTTTCAAATAATATCGGGTTCGGCTGGGTAGTATACCCGTCACGAATAAATTTCCTAAAAAGCTGATTTTAATCATTCGTTTTGTATGATAGCTATATGTTATACTGGACCGATCTGATTTTTTTTTCTCGGAGATCGTAACGTTCTTTCAATAAATAATTTATGACGAATTTCGTAAAGATATATCGTCAAATTAAAAAGTTTTCCCAAYAAAGGCTTGTTTTGGATTGTGCAGTTTGTATGACAGCTATTTGATATTTAGGTCCGATTTAAACAAATTTTTCTGAGATTATATCACTAGCTATGAAAATGAGACGTGCCAAATTTAGTAAATAATATCTCGACAAATGAAAAAGTTTTCCTTACAAGAACCTGTTTTCGAACGTTCAGCTTGTATGACAGCTGTATGCTATAGTGCACCGATACCGGCGGTTCCGTCACACAAGCAGCTTCTTGTGCAGAAAAAGCCATCTATGAAAATTCACAAAAATTTATGCGACCAAAACCCAGATTGTTCGAAAAATAATGTTTGCCCGAATTGGAAAATGTGTCAACTGTGAAACAAAGTTTTCAGAAAAGAAAGAAATATTATGTGTGCAAAGCTGCACCACTGCCATTTTCGTTGCATAAATGCCGATCCGAAATGCAAGCTCACACTCCTGAATACTAGCGCTCAAAACAAAGCTATAGATTTCTCGATTTTGTGTGGAATAACAAATTCAATATAATAATAAAAACACAACAACAAACACGTTAAGCGCATAATACAAATCAAAACAAAGTAAGTGCATTTACATGACCCTCACAATAGAGTGTAGAAAAGTGCAAAAAAGYTTCAAGAAATTTCAACAAAACAACAACAACATAAATCGTCAAGCTTAATAGCTCCAAAGCATTCTATATATCTACTTCGCGAGCAAGCCAAGTGTCTACGCAAACAAGCCGGCAATGCCATGCTATCTGCTGGTAAACAAGCCAATAAATGCTAACAAAGAATTTAATTATATTGACGACAAATAACAACATTACATGGACTTAAGCAACGACAGCGGCAGCGAGCTGCGACGTCGCCTTCGCTTATTTAGTTAAAAGCGAAAATACGAAATATTTTCCGCCCAGCGGCGAGTCAGCGAGCCAACGCGACGACCGAAGATCGACGTCAATAGCCAAGCAGCTAAATGAAAAACAACGCAACAACAACAGCAACACAGCGTGCGGGCATTGCGTTGAGCCACGTTGAAGGCGATGCCAACGACGGAGACGACGGAATGACGTCAAATTACATTGTCACTTCCGCAATGCGGACAACATTAGCAAACAGMAAAAAACAGCGTCAACGGAGGCGGCAGCAGCAGCAATACCAGCTACAGCAACAACAGTAGCAACAGCTACAACAATGCGTAAAAATTAAGTCGATAAAGACAGCGACAACAACAGTAACGCGCGAAAGCGCATTAAAATCTCAACATTAGCAACAGGAAGAACAACAGCAATGYGTTGCAATGTAAATAAGGAAAGCGAAAACAACAACAACAACAACAGCAAGGAAAGCAATGGCAATAAAACAAAGTGTCAGCGGCAGCAATGATGTACATACATGCGCACACATACACTCGAGCGTAGTGCCAGCAACACTGCAGTGGGATGCACAACGCAGCAAAAACAATAACAAAAACAACTATGACAMCAACAACATAGCAACAATAATAAAAAAATAGCAGCAACAACCACAAACACAGAAACAGATAGAATAATTACAACAACAACAAAAAACAACGGCGACCAAAAACATATAGCCACAAACAACAACAACACTCATCAACAATTGCCAGTCGTGCCAGCATGGCACTCTGCTGGCGGGCGAGCTGTACGTATGCTATAAGTGGCAGCCACCGCGTGAGTTGGCGACAGCCGCGCAGCGACAAATCTGTCATGCAAATCTCAGCGAGGCGACGACAAAATGCAAAATGCTGGCAATTTGTTTGGTGCGAATGCACGCATGTGCGTGTGTGTGTGCGTGTTTATTTTTATGTAAAGCTGCATGTGTTGTTGGATGTGTGTGTAAGCGCTACTGCATTTTAGCAACACGCTCGCGTGAACTGACGTATTTCAATTGAGCGTTGTGCAACATTGTACGCAGACGTCAGTAGCTACATACTATATGTATAGTAAATATATAATATATACTATATATGTATATATAGACATGTATGTGTTATGCAATTACGTAGGTTGTACGGCTGCCGAATTTGGATTGCCTCAGCATAAAGTGGCGGCGTTAAAGTGAAAGTTGCATATGATCGCTGGCAATTTCCGTATCGCGCGCTCAAAATGCTGAAAAGTCGGAAAATCGGAAGATTTTTGGTTGCAAAAAAGTGCTGAGTAATGTGTGAAGAGCTAATAGTGCTTATATACCATTAATTATTCTTAGTTTGTTAGAGTAGTTTGATCTAAAAATTTTCTTGCTGCCAAGTTTTGTGAGGATGTCTTGTCAAATTAAAAAGTAAGGCATAAAAATTAATTTTGATCATTCACTTTGTATTGCTTACAGATGCTATAATGATACGATATCCGCGATTCCGACGAATGAGCAGCTTCCTATGCAAAAAGGGATGTGTGCAAATTTTCAGAGCGTTACCTCAATAGCCGAGCCAAATCCACAACCTTTGTTTACGTTTAGCTAAGCCAACAACCTTTGTTAAAAATTTTGGTCAGTGACCCTTTTTCGACATATCAACGACCACTTTGCTTAAATTTTATGAGTTCGTTGATCATTTCGTTTACATTAAGACAAGCTTACAACCTTTGTTTACATTTAGCGAAATCAACAAACTGTTTAAATTTCGGGTCAATGATCCTTTTGTTTAGATTGATGGGGTCAATGACCATATTGCTTACATTCTGCCGAGGTCAATGAACYCTTTTATTTACATTTTATGAGGTCAATGAATTTTTGTTTATATTTAGCTAATTTCAGAACCGTTGTTTACTTCAGCTCAGTCCACAACCTTTGTTTGTATTTAGCTAAGTCAACAATCTTTGTTCACATAGTTTATAGTTTAAAGAAAAAATTAAATCATCGAAAAAATAGTTTAGGTTCAAATGACATCACATCGGGTTATAAGAGTCAACTAAGCCAGGCACAATGCCTGCTTTACTTAACTATATAGAGCCAACTGGTGYTTCCAGCTTCCCTTTAGTGTCGTTGCGACTTCAACATCAAATCACATCGGGGCAGGCAAGTCACCTAAGCACTGGCCAGGCACTGGCTTTTTCATATAAATAACWAAACATTATATGCTTACTTTTTAATAATCATATTTTACAATTACTTTGTGATATTTTCAAAGAAAAATATTCAAAACTCGGCCATTACCACGTCATTTACGGCAGTCCCTCGGTAAAAGCCTCCGCCATGACAGCATAACTTCTTACAGGGACAACAAAAGTTAAAAAGAAAACATAGGTGCTTTAATTAAAAGCACAAACTGAGTATGTAGCGAAGGAACAACAAAACAAAATGAAGCTATCAACTTGAGAATATAGGAAAATATTCTTGAGATGTTATACAGTTAAATAATTTTTTTTTATATATAACCACTTAATACTCRTGTAACCTTTGCTTCAGCTATATATTTTTGACAACTTTGCTAAAATTGGAAAAAAAATGTCTTGCATAAAGTCATGCATAAAGTAATTATAGAAAACAACAAAAATTATATAAACTAAACCAAAAATTGCGAAAAAGAATAAGATGCCTTACCTAAACAGCCCTACATTGTCGTTATATAAACGAAAGGTGTAGAAATTTGCGCAAAYTTACAACGCTATCAATTCCATTTGTTTGTTATTGTTGCAAGCTTGTTGCCCACTTACAAAATCTAAGTATATTTAAATATTATTTTTGTTTTGCTGCTGCGGTTTTTGTTATTGTTTTCGCTGCCAGCAGCGTTGACGTCTTTCGCAGCGAAATTGTTTTCGTTGCGTTGGTTATATTATTTAGACTTTTCAATCTTTGCCATTTTCTTATAATAATAAGACGAAACAAATGCATTTGTTGGCTTTTTGCTTTGCTTGTATTTCTTAGGAAATTGCTGCCAAAATAGATTAAGGCGGCATCACGCCAAGCAGGCTATTAGTAGCGGTCAACCGACAAACGGGCGAACATGCAAACATACATACATACATAAGTATATGTATGTAAAATGTTTTATAGTACTTATATTATGTACATACCTATGTAGGCATATGTATAGTCTCTGCATGTAGCCTGCTAGAACTGGCTGACTGAAAGCGAACTAGTTAAAACTAGTTGCTTTTTAAAGTGCAAATGAACTATTACGAAAAAGGCGCAGAATATGCCGGTTATAAAAGCAAAATATTAGAATCGCAGAATTATTTTAATGCAGCTAATATGTATATATGAACTCTTATGTTCCAATTCTGAGATTTTTATCTCCATAACTGATATATTTCTTGCACCAAATCTGACAACTGACTCGTAAATCAACATTTAAATGAATCAGTTATTTTAGCAAACATTGATAGTCGGATAACTGGTTCCCAACAACGATCACCCTTAGGTTATTAATAAGTTTGGAGAAGTCAATCAGTTAATCGACTAAATTAAGGATCTAACTGAACTTCAGTTAAGGCAGATTTGTCTACAAGATTTTTACATATACGTATGTATATATTGGTAGTCGAAAAAGTAGTTTCGTATTTCTAATCAAACTTCAATTTATTTTTTTATATTTACAACGAACTTTAATGACCCAAATTGTACCATTAGGTCGACCACTTTTGGCCATTTTTCCGCTGGAGGCATTACTCGCGTCATTGTAAAACTTTTCTGGTTTCTCTGCGAAAAGCTGCGACAAGTAATTTTCACAGGCTTCTCTAGAAGTCAACTTTACTCCACTAAGGAAGTTCTGCATTGACCGAAACAAATGGTAGTTCGATGGTGCAAGGTGAGGTCTAGCAAAGATGTGTATGGTCTAGCGTTGTCCTGATAGAAGACGAAGCCCTTACTGTTGTTTCAGTTCAAATCGTTTTTTTCGATTGCTTGCTTCAATCTGATCAGTTGTTGACAGTAAAATGTAGAATTAATCGTTCGATCAGGCTGAAGTAGCTCTTGGTGGATGATTCCTTTCCAATCCCACCAAACACTCAGCACAACCTTTCGAAGCGTAAATCCTGGTTTGCTTTTTTCCTGATTTTTGTTTTTTGTATTGTTTTTGTGAAATCATTGGATATTAACTGTATTAATCATTAAGCTTAGTCATTATATTCGTAAATTAAGTCTATAAATTGAGAATATTATATCATAAAATNACGAACTTTAATGACCCAAATTGTACCATTAGGTCGACCACTTTTGGCCATTTTTCCGCTGGAGGCATTACTCGCGTCATTGTAAAACTTTTCTGATTTCTCTGCGAAAAGCTGCGACAAATAATAATCACAGGCTTCTCTTGAAGTCAACTTTACTCCACTAAGGAAGTTCTGCATTGACCGAAGCAAATGGTAGTCCGATGGTGCAAGGTGAGATCTAGCAAAGATGTGTGTGGTCTAGCGTTGTCCTGATAGAAGACGAAGCCCTTGGACAAAAAATTTTTAAAAAATTCTCAAAAATGTTTGTCAAAGGGTAGAAAAGGATGGATAAGTTTCAGCAAAATCTAAATTGGTCGGGTTCTAAAGTGGTCGATTTGGTATGGAATACACCATATATTTTTTGCAATTGCCATAACATAAAGCGTACCACTGTGCCGCATTTTCACTGCACTTAAAGCCAATTTTTATTAGGTTTTTGTGACTTGTGTTTTGCCCACTTTTTCCTCAACCCCAAAAACTGGGCGTGTTGCCACTTGGCAACGTCTGCATTTATGAGTTATTAGCACTACTGTTGTTGCTATTTTAGTGGCAMTGAATTTATTTTCTCGCTGTAATTTGTTTATTTTTAATTTTTAGCTCTTTCACTTTTATTATTTTCCTATAAACACACAGCTGCAAGATATCAAAATTTCTGAATGTTCTAAACAAAACGAAAAATGGGTCGCTGTCGTTCTTGTTTTTTGACAAATTGCCTGACATATTTGCGTTAAATATTGCATTTACAGGCATCAATATGTCAGAGGCAGCGCAGTGGCAGCACAAAGTTAATGAATAACAATTGCTTCGTGCGATTGCACTGTCATAACGGGTGACCCATGCGGCGGAACCCCTCTTAATTTCACATTATTGCTGCCGGAGTACACACTTACAAACCTTKACAGTGGTGGGTGTGTGTGTGTGTCGGAGTAGTGAGGCTTTTGAAATCTCAAGGTCACGCTGCGGAAAAAATACCAAGCCAATGGGCATTTTGAAAACATTTAACAACAAAAATAACATTTACAGTTATACGAAAAATATGTGTTTCCAATTCATTTCGYTTTTCAATTTTCAATACGCCTCGTCAGCGCTGACCGCTCGACCCACATGCCGTAATAGGGTATTCGCTTTGACGTCAATGCGCTTTCCGGCAAATTGTTTTCATTCTATCATGTTTTGCTCTTAATTCTTGTTTTCATTTTAACAATGTGCCTTTTGCCACTTTTGTTATTATTATTTTGAAAAAGCATACTTTTATACACCGACAATATGTTGCTACAGGGTAAAATAGTTTTTATCACCTAAAACTACGCAAACTAGTTCATCAGTTTTTGAGTTATCGATCTGAATATTTSCACATGTCCTTTTGTGCCCAAAACGATACTTATTTGTCGGAATTGCMGATATTAGACCGCTGTAACATATAGCTGTCATACAAACTGAAYGATCCAACTCCAGGTTTTGTATGGAAAACTTTTTTATATGACAAAGTATCATCACGAAATTTGGCACAGATTTAAAAAGAAAGTATGCCTACATTCTTGAAAGAATTTGTTCAAATTAGACAAATATAGCATCTAGCTGCCGTACAAACTAACCAATCTAAATCAAATCCTTGTATRTGGAACTTTTTTCTTTGACAAGATATCATCACGAAATTTGACATACATTATTACCACAGTCATAGCTACAATCTCTGAAGAAATTGTTCAGAACGAACAACTATAGCATATAGCTGTCATACACACTGATCGACAAAATTATGTCCTGTATGGAACAATTTGTATTTGTGTAGGGTATCGTAGCGTCGCGTGTTTTTGTTTTTGTTCTTGTTTTTGGTTTTATTTTTGTTATTTGGTTTGTGTATTGCAACCGCCACTTATCGCCATTGGTTGAAAATGTCGTGTTTTTACAGAATCATAMGACTTTTGTTGTCAAAATTTGCTCTGAAAGTCAAAGCTGTCAACAATAAGCGCTAAGAAAGATAGAACTTATAGGCATACGTCGGAGCGTCTATTTTTATTTAGTTATGTGCATTTTTATTTGCATGAAATGCTTTGATTTGCTTAATTGTATCAAAAATTTCAAATTTTCGCTATTTCAAAATAGCAGCGTCGCCGTGAAGGCTGGGTAGGTCAGCCGCAGCTCTTTGTTCTTGTTGCGCCTCTATAATAAGCTGCTTTATGTTATATAAATATATACATATGTATATATGTATGTATTTAGAAAKATATATATTTTAATTTTCGGCATTTATTAGTCAAACATACATACATACACATGACATTTCGAGTTATCAGTGATTTATTACTTCAACTGCCTCCAAACAATATTGAGCCGAGCCTTTTTATACACAAATATATATTATATTTTATATACATGTGTATACTGCCTTAAGCCAGATCTGTATGTATGTAAATGTGTGTCATATGCACATTTTGTGATTAAACAACCGGATAGGTCAGGCACCATGTGGTCTATGCGTCGCATTTGTTTGGTCAGATTTAATCGCATTTAAGTTCRTTTCGTCTTACTTGCATGCTTATGTAATATATTTATAGAGATTAAACATATATTTGTTAAACTGAGAATATTTTATTTCAGTACAGTGAAACCAAAATAAAATATGGCCTGGTAAAATTCTTAGCCTTACRGCAGGGGCTTCAATAGGTCAATGAYCTGCTAAAAGCCCCACAACTAWGGAGAGGCTAGCTTTACTGAAGGCAAAGAGATCACTACWTCTTTTGCGATCGTTCTTGGGTCAAAAATCTTTTGCACCAGCGCATGTACCGATGGTGGCCAAGCGCTGCCCAAGTTTTAGCGAAGAACAGTTATGTAGCAGTCAAAGATTTGAGAGCACCGACTTGCTGCCATTTTAGCGAGAACGGTTGTAGCTTGCCTTTCCTTGTTAGCTCATCAACTTTTCTGCGATTCCGCTGTTTTATCACAAAAGCATTCGATGCTGCAATCCGGAGCAGCTTGGAAAAAACTGCAACAATCATAAAGTCTGAGGGTAAAGTTTGTAGAGAATTCCTAACAATGTTCTCCACCATTAACCTTCCCGTCCAGCTTTGACCGATCCCACCCTCTTCATCCCACCTACAACTCCAC
>NW_017535608.1:184380-187563 GCF_001853355.1 Bactrocera latifrons | reverse complement strand
TTTGCAAGTTTGGTCGTTTCTAGAGGCCGTAGAACACAACGGGCTTGACTATAGTATCGTAGAGCCAGAAGATCACTTTTGAAAGAATTGTTTATCAAAAAATTCAAATAGAAAAATTCTAAAACACCAAAACCTAGACCTTGGTAGAGAATTAGGCTAGAAATAACAATAAAACTCAACTGGCTGCTTATGATATTTTCGGTTGAACTCGAGAAACAACAGATTCGAATTCCAAATATAAACTACGAACTCTATCTTCCTCTCAGTCTGCAAGAATTAGTTTTAACAACAGTTTTATAATTTTGTGAGAATCTAATGCGAATTCCAAAAATAAATAGTTACCTAATTTAACGCCTTACAAAATGAAACGAGAGAGCGCTATTATTTAATATCCCCGTTACCCTCCACCAGCAATAMAATTTTAAATTTAATGACACATGTAAAAATGATAGCACTTTTGTTGTTTCWGAAATGTCTTTAGTCATATGTTAATGCCTTTATTTCCGACTTTTTGCACTGATTGCACTCGAAAACGAAATCGCTTGCTTTGAAATCGGAAAAAAGTTCACATTTCATTAAAATATTATCGCATAAATTTCTGCTGTCACTGCTGCTGACAGGCACTTTTTTCAATTTTTGTAAAAGAAAAAACAAAAAAAAAATTATTTGTTGATGTTGTTGTAGTGCCCTTTCGTTACATTTCAGCGTACGTGCTTTTGCTGGCGTACTCACTTCACATGTGTGTACATAAGTATGGTACATATGTATGTAGTCAAAGGCAATTTTTGTAAACGAGTATATAACATATTTACRTACATATGTAAGTATTATATATGGGTGATATCGCCGTTTTGTCATCAGACAATCATTTTTTTATAAGCGTGTAAACGTACGAATTTTTATAGCCTGAATAGGATGGCTATCAGCCTTGAAATCCAACGTAGAAATGCTCCCGTCGGCACGTGCTACTTCGGATGAAGTAACAAAGATCATCATTCCCGTCCTGCGRAGGCATGGACAATGACATTATCTGATGAGTCGGCCTCGGCTATAACAGCCTTAGCGGTGTCTACGCCAGAAAAGAAGAAGAATGAGAGGGTATATTAAGTTTGCCACGAAGTAACAGCCAGAAGGAAACGTTGGGTACTCTTTAAAATATTATATATACATACATACATACATACATAAATATGCTTATACTATGTGAATGGTCAGCGTGGCGAGCTGAATCCATCTGTATCCCCGTCTGTTAKTATATTTGAGTTGTCGACCTGAAACTTCTCACACGTCGTTTTCTCAAAAAGAAGCTTCTCATTTGTTGGAGCCATCGACATCGGATCACTATAGCATATAAACCGCTAGATCAAGTTGAAGGAACATGGTATGAAAAACTTTTTTATTGAGCAAGCTATAGTTCCGAAATTTGGCATGCGTTATAGTCCAAGGTAGTGATACAATCTCTGAAGAAATTGTTCACATCGGACCACTATGCATATAGCTGGCATATAAACTGATCGATAAAACTAAAATCCTTGTAAGGAAAACTTTTTTATTTGACAAGATATCTTAACAAAATTTTGTACAGATTKTAATCCAAGWCAATGCTATAATCCCCGAAAAAATTGTTCAGATCGAACTACTATAGCATATAGCTGCCATACAAACTGACCGGTCATAATCAGATGCTTGTATGGGAAAATTTTCTATTTGACGAGATATCATCATGAAATTTACTACAGATTATTACATCGGCCAACGGTATAATTTGTGAAGAAATTGTTCAGGTCGGACCACTATAGCATATAGCTGCAATACGTATTCATCGAAAAAACTCAAGTGCTTGTGTGGAAAASGTGTTTATTTGTGAAGGGTATTATAGTTAATGCATTTTATTGTTATTTTTGTGTTCTTCAGAGTCGATTACATAAAAAATTATTGTTCACAAGATCTTTACTTTACAGTTATTATATGTGGTTATTTTATATATATGTAAGACGTGTCTAGTTTCTTTAAAGCCCTCACGTCATTATGACAAAGCTTTTGAATTTTATAAACGTAAWTGATAGTGGGTAAGCGAATATTGCTGTCATGCACATGCACTTCTGCTGACGTACAAATATGTATACATACATACACAAGGATAAATACATATCTACATACTACATGTTGCTGAAGTTTGCACCGCTTGTGTAGGACATGCGACATGCTGTACGTGCTGCTAGCGCATACACGTGATCGACCAGCTGAAGCTCAATTTTTAACAACCACATACACAAGCACATAAACGCGCACAATATTTGCGCTCATATAAATTTACTTAAATTGCRTTGTTTGTGTATGGTAAATATGTGCTTATGCACTTATATGACCGTATATGCATTTATGATTTACCACTTACTTAYTGCTCACCGCTAGGCCTCGTGCTGTTGCATGCACGAATTGGACTGCACTCAAACATGCAGACACACACACAGATACATGTAAATAATGATGAAAGTGGGTAACAGCAAGCATATTGTCACTGCTCGGCCCATCCCATTAGAGGCGGCGGTCACCCGAGCCATCGATTGGGCTGTTTGCAACCAACTCCACTGGCCATGTAATCACCATCATTTGTTATTCCACTCGACCGCTTCACTTGTATCCAATTATATGTAATTATTGGTAATTGATTTTATTGATTGCTTTGCATAAATAGCTGGCGTATGGTTTTTTTCCGGTTTAATATCCCTGTGGATTCATCATCTGCCAACACTCAATGGCGGTAACATGCAAACAATTTATTTGCACTGTGCAAAAATATGTGTGTTTTATTTAATAAGCGTTGCCYATGTAAATATATACTATTAAGAAATATCTTTCTTTTTAAATAAACCATTTTGAATATAAAATTGCATGCTTGCGCTAGCGGCAGTGTATGCCGGAAGTGGAGTAGCCTTTTAATATCGAAAACACAAACATACATATGTATATTATGCGAAAATTATATAACTATGTTAGTATATAAACAACAAAAAACATTACCTTTGGCACTAATACACCCTTCAGCTGCATTTCTTGTAAYCTAAAAGGGTATAAAAAGAACAAAATCTTGATTTTGACTGGTCAGTTTGTATGGCAGCTATGTGCTATAGTAGTCTGATCTGAACAATTTCTTTGGAGATTATACCGTTGGCTGATATA
>NW_017535608.1:157558-183954 GCF_001853355.1 Bactrocera latifrons | reverse complement strand
TGCAGATTTTAACTATAAGAAAATCGTGTGCAAAATTTCAGTTCCATATCTCAAAAATTAAAGCACGTTCTATATATTTTTTCTAGGATCTCCGACGTTTCGGGTTGTTACAAACCTCGTGCAAACTTAAAAGGTACATATTATACCCTGTAGTTACATATAAAATTAGTTTCCAAAATTCTAGCTCACAAATTTGMGCAAATAAATAAAAGTTTTTCTGCACTATTTGTCTACAAACACGTTTATTGCCTACATACTTTGTATGTCAAAATCGAAATTTCGAAACTCTTCTAGCGCCTGTTTCTTGTCTAAACAAAAACAAAATTTTATTAAATTCTTGTAACAAAGTAAATGTACAAATGAAGATTAATTTTCACCAACAACCATAAATTTTGCCGCACCCAACTGTTTGGTCAACCACACACACACACATACATACATACATATGTACATGAACACAAAATATACATATAAACAAAAATCTACGTGAAAGCAAACGCATATAAATCGAAATCACCGTGCGCGCGAATGCAAACACAATTTTCGAAATCAACTGARATCTATAAAATTTATAAGAAAAAATAACATAAAAATAATTAATTGAAACTCAGCATAAGTAAATCTCTGAATTTACAAAGTAGAAAAGGCGTTCGTACGCTGCGAAATTGCAAAAGGAAGAAGTCAATAAATTACACTAAATTGGTAAGACGCTTAATGGCACGATCGTGGCGAAACTTTAACTTTACGAAATTAATATAAATTGGTTGAAAAACGGCGAATTAACGATGAATAAATTTTATTATAGAAATAGAGAAACGACTTGAATAACAAACAAAAAAACTCAAATAAAAAATTGGTAAAATTGGAGGTAGGAAATCGCAATTAGACACTTAAGTGTTGAATAAAAGCAAAAAAGCGGTAATTTTGGTTGCAGTGAAGCTAGACATAAATACATATATCACCTTCACAAATACAAAGGGGTCACAGAAGAACTTGATTTAGATCKATTACTTTAAAAAGATGTAAAAAGAAAAAAATCTTGATTTTAATCGTTTAGTTTATATGGCACCTATGTATATGCTAGTGGTCCGAAATCTGCGGTTCCGTCAAATGATCATATAATACATACATACATGTTATACATTCATATGTATGTATGCACCTTATTCAGGGTATACAAAGTTGATTTCTTGGCAAAATCATAAAATTATAGTTGCCTTTGAATATTACTTAGCAACAAGCTAAAAAACTGAATTAAAGAYGTGGAATTGATAGAATATACAAAAAAGTAAAATGATTTCCTATTTTGTAAGTGGTCCTATTAACTGACAAAAGATTTATTGTATGGCACGTTCATGGCAACAGCGAGCGAGTAGTATGAAGTGAATAAATCTGGTAGATACACATAACGGATAGTTTAATAACAGAAAAGAGTTTACAATATTTTTTGAACTTTTTGAATATTTTGCGAAGCTGTCAGATGACTTACTTTTACACTGATGGCTGAATCGCTTGGTTAGCATAATCTGTTCGAATCGCAAAAAAAGACATATTGAGAGTCAATCTCAATTCTATGCACATATGTATGTATGTATATGTATTATTTTACATWTTTTAACATTTTTATTTTTGAATCAATATGAGAAGCACTTGAAACGACTTTTTCTCGCGTGTCCAGCATCCTGTAAGTACACCTACCTATGTTCATCTAAATATATACATGTTGGTTTTCGTTGTTCTATCTAATCAAGTATGCTGGAAATGTTCTACGGTTCATACTGAACAACTTAACCTAAGCGATTGTGAGTCGGTTTCAATCCAGATATTTTAAGACGAAATTTAAAATGTCTGAGGAATCTGCTGTATGAGAGGTATGTTATATAGTCTTTCTTCCTTTAAGACTTAAAAACCTGATCTAAAGTATTTATATCCTACTGGTGTTGGTATCTGGTCTTACTAGGCAGCACTGTTGTCAAGCGCGGCACTTGTTCACCGCCTTTGTGCCTTCATGTATCCGCCACGATCATCAGCTGATGCAACAAAATTTAAAAAAAAAATCACAACAACAACAGCAGCAACTATACAGCCACAGCAACGATGTAACGATAACAGTAATTATAAGAATTATGGCAGTCATAAAAATCAACTGCAGTTATAACAACCAACAACACCACTATGTACAATGGTAATGGCAACAGCTGATTTTTCGCTGCAACACCTCGCGTAGTATATGTATGTATGTCTTATATGCTTGCTGTTGCTGTTCTTCACTGTAAGCACAGCGCGATTTATTATATTTTAATTACTTTCTGGTGTTGGCTTTGCTTCTTTTGCTACCGGCGCCGCCGCTAGCGCTCATGCTTGGCGTTGCTGTTGTAATTGCTGTCCTCAGCTCAGCAATTGTTGTTAGCGCATAGTATATGGTATAATATGCTATTAATGCTATTGCTGTTGCTTCARCCGTCAGCCGTTGGGGTCGTCGTAATTACATTGCTTTTTGTTTTTGGCTTTGGCTTTTCAGCGCTAGCTGTCCGCTATTGGCAACATTATGCGGAAACATTGATGAGTTATCGAKAAGCTGCTTTTTATGCACATAGTGACACATGTATTACTTTGGTCACAGATGACTCAGCGCATGTGATTTTATCTGAGAATCTTGCCAATGCTGTTGTTGTCAACTGCACATTCGAACGGTTGTTATCGGTTTCACAATAATATTACTTTTTACGGAGTAGTTGCAAACATTTGTTATTGCAGAACATGTTCGATGCAAACTAGTGATTGTAACAAGGSATATTTGTTAGAGAATTCTACTTATTGCTCATAACAGAGATACGAATATTTATACATACATATGTACATATGTACATACATATCAACTATGTACAATTATATCTGTATATTAGCGCAGAAAAAAGTTTTTTTTTTTACTTCGGTGAGCGGGTCTGAGATAGTGTTTTTACTCAAATGTGGGCGTGCCACACATATCATGCAATTTTGACCATGGCTCATACCATCTTGGTAGTAAAATTAATTGTATCTGGCGTATTTAGTTATTGATTTATTATTAAAATAAATTGCTAATGAAGAAACTATAGGAAAATATTAAAAATAAATTAATTAAAAAATAATTAACAAAATTTTAAAAATAGGTAAATAAAACGTACAACTGAAAAGATTTGCATCATTGAAAATAAGATAAAAAATTCAAGGAAAATATATTTCAAAAAAATATATAACTAAACAAAAAATTAATTATTATATATAAAAAATGTTAAATCAAATAAAATAAACGAAAATACAAAAAACGTTTGAATATTTGGAAATTATATGAAAAATTTAAGAAAGCATAAAAATAAAAAAAATATATATATGTACATATATAAAAGTATAAAAAAATGCTTAAACATTTTGAAAATAAATTAACAAAATTAATAAACTAAACTAAATAAATGACCTTCTCGCATTAATCATAGTACCAATTATTACTTTAAAATTCTGCATATAAAAAAATTGTATCTTTGGAAATAATATGACCAATTTAAGGAAAAACAAAAACATTTAATTCAAAAATTAATAAAAAAAAATAAAAATATAAATAAAGTTTAAAAAAATTTATAAAAAACTGAAACATAATTAATATCTTAAACTCAATACATATGTATGTATATCGTCTCGTCATCCTGATCATTTATGTATATACATACATAYATATGTATGTAACCCTATATCTATCTCGATACGTACAACCGTTGGGTGAACAAAACTATTATACACTGTAGACACATGCTGCAAGAGTATAAAAAGCACCTAAGCATTAAATGTCATTCGGATATCTCAAAGAYTGGTAAACAAATCATTGTAATACCTAAACAAACTTCGCTTAAAAATCGCCAACTCGAATACGGTTTTAGATCTATAGTCTCTTAGACACAGTTGTTTACAATTACTTGCAGAAAATTTCCTACATACTCGGTTGTTTAGTAAAAAAAAATTTACACGTTCGCATGTATGTATGTACATATAGACAGAAAAGTTTTATAATACAAATATAAATTATGAAATAAATATACATATATAATTATTGCATAAAAATCAAATAACTTGATTATAAACTTACCCTTTTCAAATTTGTTTTGCCAATATTACGCCACGCGCTATTTTTTATARCAACACTGTAGCATTTACTACCCGACACATGCGACATAATCCAACAGCGAAACGCGTAAAGATTGTTAGGTTCATACATAMAAGCATATACACACCCACGAACGAACCCTAAAACACACTTAAGGAATTTGCACAATATATGTAGACAATCATACTTTCGAGAAATTTAACGCACAACAACTTTCACGACACTACTCTTTTGCATTTCTTAGCGATTTTAACTTTAAGTTAATGAAAAACACACTTTAACACTTTAAACAAATACTTTTCACTAATTTTAACAAACATTCGCGACATCAGTCAAGAATTACTTGTGTCCACTCTCTTAATCACTTGTAAATAAATATTTTTACTGTTACATTGCATTCCTGGAATATTCTGCATTCCACGATTCTAAAAAAGACCAAATTTCGAAATTCGACACTCTTCTAAATTCTCTCARGAGTATTGATTAGCTATTATTGCATGCATAATATTTTGAAGRTCAACTTCGAATATTAAAYAATTTGCAATAACAATGCAAACAATCAGAGCATCACTCATTGCCATTTCGCRAATGAAGAGCACGCAGCTTATGTCACGCATATACGAACGTATTAGTGTGAGGGTGTGCGAGCCCTTCGCGCAGCATTGATATGCAGTTGTAACAATTSGAAGTAAGAGCGCATAACTAATAAAGTGAGCATTGAAAGCGAAAATTCACTTACGTATGTATGTATGTATGTACTATACAGTAAACATAAGAATGCTGGAAGTTTGATTGAGAGGGCGAAGTSATTTCAAGGTTTTGGAAAGAAGTGTTAAGAGATCAAATTTGTAGCAAAGTAAGAGTAAGTTGGCAAGTTTATTTGATAATTGGGCACATGTACATACATGCATATGWATATGTATGTATAAGGACTGCAAATTTGCGTTCTAATCAGTTTGGTATTATTTGAGGTAAAATATCATTGTATTAAAGAAAAATTAATTTAATTATTTTATAAAAACGGTGAGAAGTAGTATGCATAATGAGACTTACGTACTTACATACTAACAACAAAGAAATTAAGGTAGCGGCTTTCAGAAATATATATTACTATTTTTGTTGTTGTATTATATACTCGATTTGTTTATCTCGTAATGAGTTAAGCTTTCATTAAGCACATTGAAAGCGGTTTCATTTTCACAACAAGATAAAGATAACTATGAAATTAAATATTAATACTATTTTAGCTACCCTATAAACTTACATATGTATGTATACGCATTCATATATGTACATACGTAMATATAATTATAATAAGTAAGTAAGCACTTGTGCATAATTTTTTGATCATAGGCGAGTAATTTTGCCAAGTGAATAATTTGTTTGGCTTTAATTCGTGGATTACATTTATTTGCGCCAGAAGATAAATGTGGGCTAATGAGGGCGTTATTATGTGTCACTACACATAAATATCAGACATTGTATGTATGTATGTATATGATATATGCAAGCAATAAAAGATAGTTAATTATATAAGCAGTTTTATGGAAAAAATAGCAAATATGAATGATGTTGCAGCTTTATTGTTTTATTGTTGTTGGTTTGAGATTAATATCAGCGTTGTTTGTTGTCAGTCTTTTGTTGTTGCATTTCCATTAAATACACATATACAGGTATGTATTTATGTGTGAGCTATCGCACAGAAAATATGTACATAAGTAAATAAAATAATTAAATACATGTAATGATTAAATGGGAAAATAATTCCGGCTCGTTCAGCCGYCCGTTCGTGCGTGTCATTGTCGTCATTTCATTTATGTATGTACATACATATGTATATGTGCATATGCACAATGTATGTATGTATGTTAACGAATGCACGTCATTAGCGGACTCAGCGGCATGGCAACAAACATATTGTCTGTGTAAACACATACAAACTCACATATAACAATATGAAAATACATAGCAACGTAGCAACAACAATAACAGCCAGCGCTAACAATTGTATAAAGCGAGTTGAAAAGTACAACAACAATAAGCAAACGTACATAGTTAGACACTGTAGCRCTGCAAGCACGTACATAGATAGCAGCAACAACCACATTAACTACAACAACAACTAAAACAACAATAATAGCAACGACAAAAACGACAACAACAAAAGTAACAAAAACAACAAAAAATAGCAACAATAACAAAAAATTATGACAACAACATAAAATACAACAACAATAGCARTAATAACATAAAGGAAAGCAAAGCAGCCATAGGTGTTCACACAGTCGGTCAAACAGTTCGTCAGACAGACAGACACACGTCATGGTTTAGTGCACAAAACGTACAACAACAATAAGCGTAAGTTGTATGCTGTTACTGAAGACAAAAAAATATATACATATATGAAGACAAAAAAATATATACATATATGTATATGTATGTATAAAATACAATATTATGCACTTGACAACAGCGCGTTAAGCTGTGCGCAATAACAACAATGAGACGAAATTGTGTCTAGTTTTAACCGCGGCTTCCAATAACACACGCTCAGGCCTAGACATTACATATGCCATGTATACACAAGTACATATGTATATACATATGTATGCACTTAGAGACAAACGGCAACATTCACACTTATAAAAATGCGAAATCGATTGGTTTTTATACCCCACACGAAATTAGAAAATATTTTTGATATGAAGAGCTGAAAAATATTATTCGCCGGGATGTCRAAATTTTCGATTTTAAATCGAAATATAAATTTTTGTGTATGGTAGCAAAAAGAAATAGCTGGCAAAGACAAAATGATGATTGTAAGATCAAATTTTACACGATTTTCAGAAGATGACTGACTGGTTCGAAAACTCTACTATTGGACTTGCGGTACTAGTTTGAAAACTCTTCCATACGGATGGTCGCCGCGCATGTTAGCAACGACGACAGCAACATCATCAACAACAAAATGATCGTTTCAGCGTGCATGCGATTTTCTTGCACAAACAACACACTTTTATACAAATTTTTTCAACGTTTTTTTCACAATGATTTTCAATGTACATATGTATGTATGTATGCATGTGAGCAAATAAACATATATGCATGTGTGTTTGCAGTTTTACTGACTTTCAGTGCGCCTAGCAACAACTGCCAACGCTCCGCCCAAGCGCTAACTGGTGAATGCGTTCGCTACAAATACGTTAGTTATTATTATCGTTGCGCATATACACACACATACATATATATACATATACATACATACTTGTACATACATTTGATTGTTTGCTTGCGCTCGTTCCATCAGTCAATCACGCTTATTGTTGTTGCTTGCCGCGTTGCACATAAGCAAACGCCATTGTTGCTTGGTTTGTTACACTGACAATTGTTATTGCTRGCTGCGGTGTTTGTTGTTGCTGCTGTCAYTGTTATATATTTGCACAATTGCTACCTTTGTAGTGTGTGCGTGAGCTGCACTTTGCAATTGCAGATTGCTGTAATCATTGTTGCCTGCGCTCAACCGTTTTTTCCTCAACTTATTTCGTACTTCATGTAGGCTTTGTTGTTGCCGTTGCTATAACGCTTAGCTGTTGTTGTTGCTGCTATAATGCTTCAATGATTTGTTGTTGTTGGTACGCAACACTTGTAACATGCTGCTGGCAATGCAGTTGCTGTTGTTGTTGTAGCTGACACTGTTTATTGTTAACTGTTTGCATTTGTTGCTTCAGCAATCATTGTTGTACTTAGTCGGTGATTTTGCAATTTGAGTTGCGAKTTCCTATTTTGCTTTTGTGCCTTTTTCCTTTTCCTTTTGTTGTTGYTTACTGCTTTCCTCCGTTTTCCGCTGCCATTTGCTGTGCCWGTATGCTGGCATGTGTACAMCTTTAGCTGCCAGTCCCGCTGYCGCTACGCCATTAAGCCCCTTCCTTTAGGCGAGCGCTGCCCAACGGATCGACTCGGTCGTTTATTGCTGCCACCGGTGTTGGGACGGCTGTTGCCGCTGACATTTGATTGCTGTGCATTGCTGATGTTTTCGYTTATTGTTGTTGTGTTTTTGCAGTTGCTGTTGTTTTTTAAATGTTGTTGTGTTTGTAATTGTTGTTGTTTCTGTTATTGTTGTTGGTATGTTTCATTCTGTTGTTGTTGTTGTTGCTGTAATCGTTATGAATATTGTTGTTGTTGTTCTTTAATGCTTTTGTGCTCGTTATTATTGTAGTTGTTGTTCTCATTACTGCTTTTGCTGTTGCTGGTAATTGTGTGTTCTGCGCTCTCGCAAACTGCTTCCTGCTCCAAATTACCTTTCGCACTTGTTGTTNTTATTTCTTATTTTTTTATTGTTGTTGATGAGTGCTGCGGCAAATGTTGACTGCAACTCGTCATTTGCAAWGAAATGCAGCAGTTGCAACAATAACAACAAGCGCATGTGCTGCCTAGTGTAGGTGGGTCAGAAAGTTAAGCAAATAATTCGGTTGACAGCAAAAGAAATTATGGTGAAAGTTGCATAAAAATCATTAAAATAAAGTTTATATTGGCCATGTAGTGGTGAAAATGTTATAAAGAGTGATCCATATCGAGATTTCCTACTTAAAAAAAAGTACAGAAACTTCAAATYTAATGGCGAATGTTTATTATTATTCGAAAGAATATTCTCTGGCATTTAYTTTTTGATGATTATCTCTTTAAAATGTTGGCTWAATCTCAGAGGGTACAACCATTGATTCGTACATCCAATTTTCGATGATTCGTTCGAGCTCTTCGACTGGTAACTGGCAAATGACAGACATAGAGTTTAAACTCTACATATTCCCACAGCCAAAGGTCTAACGGTGTGATATCACACGGTCTTGGTGGCTAATCGACACGTCCAAAACGTGCAATTATCTGCTCACCGAAGTGTTCTCTCAATAAATCCATTGGTTGGTGAGGAAGTGGCGCCACCTTGTTGAAACCAAATGTCGCCGAGATCAAAAGCTTTAATTATARGTATCAAATAGACGGTTACCATAGCACAATAACGTTCGCAATTGACGGTTACGTTCTCAACGTCATCATTTTTGAAGAAATATGGACCRATGATTCCACCTACTCACAGACCACAAATCGCTGTATTTCTAGATCACATGATAGCTCTTAAAGGTCTTCAAAGTGCTTTTCATTTCTTCCATTGTTGACTTAACGTTTTTGATGTTATATGTACTCCAAAATAAATTGTCGTAAACTCTATTTTCTGAGTTTTCTCCGTCGCTTTTACAATTTTGGCGCACATTTTTTAAAGACCTTTTACCGATTTCATAAAATCTTGCCTAACGTGGTTTTGAGTTACCTGTTAGGAGCAACCAATTTGCCTTTACAACCTAAGCCTTGGTTTTTGGGCTTACAAAATACAACTCGTGAAAGTATTGAAGCCGAACAACTATCAAACACGTCGCATATTCGGTGAATAGACCCAAAACGAGGTGGTTACGTTAAGAAACGAAAAATTGGCGCATTTGAAGTAATAATAATGTTATTATTTGTCCTTTTTTGAGACGTTTCAGTATGTAATACTTAAAAAGTTACTGTTCGGTATGATTTATAGGCAAATGGAATCATTGGACCATATTTCTTCAAAACTGAAACCGCCCGTAGTGGGTCAATTGGAAAACTTTTAGTACCATGGTTAATGACTTTTTCATGCCTGTATTAGAGGATGTTGCTGTGGACAAGGTTCCAACAAGACGGCGTATTACTTTTCAATCTCGGCCTACGAGATCATATGATTTAACGCCGCTGGAATGTTTTTTGTGAAGTAATGTAGTCGCTTGCCTACGCAGATAAGCCTGAGTAGATAGACGCCTTGGAAGATAATAATCGGCGCTTTATGCTGGCATACGGTCCCAATTGCTGACTAGCATCCCGACTGGAATTTTTTCCAGCCAGCGGAGACGATCACTTGCCCGAAATMTTTTTAAACTTCAGGCCAATCCTTTAACTTAATAATGAAGCTAAGTTCATAACCTTAATTTATACGCATTAAATTATATGCGTTTTGTTTGTTTGTTAAAACCACAAAACACTCTTTAAGAAGCCTAAAGAAGTTTTCCACAGGACTCTTGTTGTACTGGCTCTAAGATGGTAAAAAATGACGAATTGTCGAATACTTTTTTGGAAAAATCGATATAAATTTTCCAAAGCGATTTTTTAAGGTATGACTGGATCATATATGTAACCCCACGACTAAAATTCCAATCAGATATCAGTCGTTCCACCAAATGAGCAGCTTATTGGAGTCAAAGGGATAATTGCAAAATCTCTGATGGGCATCTCAAAACTAAAGGAATTAGTTGGTATATTTACAGACGGCTGGACAGGCAGGAAATTGGTTAAATTAGCTTGGCTTTTCACACTAATCTTTGGATCGACATAACAGCTTCTTCTTTTCAACGCAGTCGCTTATTTTGCCCAACTTCAGCGCTTCAAGCTTTCTGTATTATTTTGGTAATTTTGAAAATATCAGTTTCATTAGCGTCGTCACTTTAGCGATCGTATAATGTAGAGGAAACTGTAGCAACTTTCTCTGTTCAAATAATGAACTCAATCAGACAGCACTTGTTTGCTTTTCTTTCGCTCCAAACTCTACCATTGTACTTTTTCATGTTTTGTAAGCAACTAATCATCAGCATTTCACCAATTACCAACACTTTTACGCGCCATCTTAATTTAATTTGGATTAACTTAATTTGATTTCGCTACAAAAGCCGTTGATTGAATGCGGTTTGGTTGCCACTATTATTATATGATAATGCCATAATTTGTTGTTGCGCGGTGCTCAGGCGTTCACCAACAACCTATTATGCTGCAGATTTCGTTCAAATTTTAGATTTCATTTGCCGCTACAAGCGCGAAACTGCTGAAGCACTTYTTGTATATTCGTCATCGTCATCGAGAGCAATGAGCGCTGAGCGCTGTTGTTGCGTTGCTGGGTTTTTTGTTGGTGTTATTGTTGTTTTGCATTAGTTTTCGGTGTTTTGTTTGTTCATACAGTTTTTACTCTTATTTTCCGATTTTTTTATATATTTTTTTAGCTTTTTTTCCAATTTTTTTMAATTTTTTCCACTTCTTTTTTTCCATTTTTTGTTGATTGCTGTGCTCCAGTGCTGGTAATTTTCCGTTCAATTTTTTTATAAAACTTAATTGTTTTTTCTGTTATTTACCTTTTTACGTCTCCGTTTTTTTTATATGTATAGCACATACATACATACGTACATGCATCTGTTTTTGTTTAACTGCTTTGATATTTGTAATTTGGTGCGTGGCTGCTGCGCGGCAACAACAATTCARCAGCGCCGGCAAGCACCCAACCAAACTGTCAGCCAAGCAAGCATAGTCAAATGGAATCATTGACCTCAGCCTCAGTTCGGTCTGCATTATATGTATATATGTATGTCTATATGTATGTATGTATGTATGTATGTATGTACATATATATGTATGTTTGTGTGTGTGTTTGCATAAGTAACCGTTGTCTACCGTAAGCCGGCTGCAGCGCTGATTGCGGAGGCAGCGCGAAAACAAAATGTTTTGAATCGAAGTCGAATTTGCCGACATCGCCCATTTTTAACACCACACATCTATACATATACACACACATATGTACATACTAATGGTTTTTGCTGTTATTGCCATTTATTTGCAGTTTTTGATTTTTTTCRCATCTGTCTTCATTATTTTCGACGTTAGTTTTTCCAGACTTCCTCAAAATAATAAAAGAGCTTACGTACATACACATACATACAAACATACAAACACACTACATACACACAACTGTCGCCTAATGACATTTTCAACGCTTTCTGCCAACTGCCAGCAGCACATTTCGTACATTATTTAAATTTTGTCAAATCTTTTTAATGTATTTTGACCTTAAACGTCTCCGAGTTTTCCTGTTTGCCTTTTTCGTCGGCGCGAATTATTACCCGCAAATGCCATTTTTGCGCAAAACCACTCAAAAATTATTTTTCTAATTTAGACATTTGCAATTTTGAAAGTGCCGACAGTGTCGTTAGTCGCGCGATTTGCTGGTGGCTTGCCTGTTTGGTTAGCGGTGTGGCAGTGGGTGTGTTGGGCACAGTTTGTTGCCGCTTCACGCTTTCATGCCTCCGCTTAAAGAAGGCGTGTGCGCTGACGTTTGTCACTCAGGGCATAAGCTAGCTGCGAGCTGTCAAATTTCAAGCCATTAAAATGAAAATTAAATAGTAATAAATTTAATTGAGTTAAACTTTTTTGGGTTTCACAAAAAGTAAAGCGTTTTCAGTTGCTTATTGGAGTTGTTAAAAGACTTAGCTGTGTCATGCTACCCAATGTMTAAACTTAAAATTCATTAGCGCATCATAAAACATCTCCAGCTGCCTGATAAAGTAACCACAAATATTCTGTGGAAAAACACTGAGTGCCATTTGAGTCATCAGTGTTGATAGAACAGAAGCACCGATGTTGCAAAACAATGTCAAGTGATAAGATGTCTATTGACAACAAGTCAACATACAAATTACTATTAATTATTTATTGATAAAATATTTAGCATGTTTCAATTTGTTTGTTGGTTTTCGCAGCTGTGAAAACAGTTCAACACACATCATTAACAATATTGGTGACTCACCAGCGACAGAAAGTGAATAGAATGGTGCTTTTTTCGAATTCCACAAAATATTAAATATTTTGTTAAACATATAGTATTTGTTTCACAAACCCTTTTTTATATTTGAACAAAAAAATTAATGTTTCACAACAATTTTTGTACACTTGCAACATGTCGCTACAGAGTTCAATAGTTTTGTTCACTTAACGTTTGAACGCATCACCTAAAACTAGGCGAAGTAGATATAGTGTTATACATTGGGTAATCGAAAAAGTATTTTCGTATTTCTAATCAAACTGCAACTTACTTTTTTTATATTTATAAAGAACGTCAATGAACCAAATAAGTACMATTTTTATCCACCACTTTTTGCCATTTTTTCGCTCGAGATATTACTCGCGCCATTGTAAAACTTTTCTTTCTCTGCGAAAAACTGTGACAAGTAATTTTCGCCAACAGTACTCCATTAAGGGAGTTTTGCATTGACCTGATGGAAGATGAAGTCCTTTCTGTTGATCAGTTCCCGACGTTTTTTCGATTGCTTGCTTCAATCTCATCAGTTGTTGACAGTAAAATKTAGAATCAATCGTTCGACCAGGCTGGAGTAGCTCATACTGGATGATTCCTTGTCAACCCATCAAACACTCAGCATAACCTTCCGAGGCATCAATCCTGGCTTTGCGAACATTTGTTGAGCGTCACAATCWTTTTCGCACATTATTCTCATACTTAATCCGCWTTTAATTTCRGCAARGAATCGGATATGTTAACTCGRTCCATTGAATTTTTCACARACAATTCATGTGGTACCCAAATATCGAGCTTCTTTTTGTAGCCTTTTTTAAATGGTTCAAAACCGTTTGAAGTTGTCTGCTAAGTTCCTTRGCGATGTCATGACTGCTTATGTGATGGTCCTGGCCAATMTTTCTCTTAATTTTATCGACTTTTTCAACGATAGATCGACTAGAGCGAGGTGCATCTTTCACATCGAAATTTCCAAAATGGAATCAATCGAACCATTGYCGTKCTACACGAACTGATTCAGCATTGTCTCCGTAAAGTTCACAAATTTCATTGATGGCTTTCAAAATATAACGAGKTTCTTCAGATTTACAAAATCTATTGCTAAAATACGAGAAGACTTTTTTTTCGACTACCCAATRYATAAATAATCAGTATGAYSATACGACTTRGAATCGGAGTGACAGTATAACACACATACCTGAAAATAAAAGCTCGGTCTTAATTAATCTTAGTTGCAAGAGTATAAAATGTTCGGTTATACCCGAACTTAGTACTTCCTTACTTGTTTATGTATATTTCGTAACAAACATTAAATATTCTACAGCCTTTTTTAATAATTTTAAATGGTTTTGGGGTATTCACCGAAAGCGTTCTATCAGAAAAACATGCATACCACAACGCTGACAAATATGACTAACAATATTTTTTGCACAAAAAAAAAAAAAAGTTAACTTCGATTGTACCGAATGTAAACTTCAAAAATAAAAAACGTTCCATACAGAAGCTAAATCATATGTATATTGGTACGATCTTGAAGATTTCTTCGGATACCATTGCCACGGCCGATAATCCATGCCGAATTTCTTGAAGGTAGTAGGTCACTTGAAAAGTCTCTGGCTATATTTTTGGTAAAATTCGTTTTTTTTTATTCAATTCCGTTGTTCCTTTCAATTGGACTCTCAAATTTTTTTATACCATTTTTGTCAGTTATGACTCAGTTTCGGCGATGGACTGTTCATTCAACGAAAGTTTCTTCCAAACGAGCAGTTTTTTGAGATCTGAGAACATAAAATATTCGCTGAGGACCAAATATGGAGAATACGGTGGATGCGGAAGTAACTCGAAGCCCAATTCTTGTATTTTTGCCATTGTTTTCATAACTTGTSACACGGTGCATTGTCTTGATGAAACAGCACTTGCCTTTTCTTTAAATACGACAGTTTTCCGGCGATTTAATACTCGTCCTTCAAACCGGCCAACAACGCTATAAAACAGTCGCAGTTTATAGTATTTCCTCTTTCGAGGTAGTCAATAAAAATTATTCCATGCGCAAACCAAAATACARAGGACTTAACCTTGTCAGCCGTCTGTTCCGTTTCTCCACACTTTGGAACGGTTTCATCGATTTCGGTCCACTCGGATGACTGTTGATTGGACTTCGGAATAAAATGATGCAGCCATGTTTTATACATTGTCACATGTCGACTCAAAAACTCGAACATATTACGCTTGAACATCTCCAAACGCTGCCGCGAATCATAAACTCGTCGTTGTTTTTGGTCGAAAGAGGGCTCGTGCTGCAATTTCGCCCCTTTCGAACTTGGCAAACCACCTTTTAAAAATAAATAAACCCTAAAATATTTTTTAGACCTTTCAGTTGATCTTTCTTTTAATATTGACTTTATTTTTTTAATTTTTTTAATAATCTAAATTGTAAACACGCTCTTCACATTTCTGAAGTTTTTCCTCTAGTTCAATTTCTGAAACACATGTTTCAAAAATTTTGTTTAAACAATATGCCACCTTTGTTTAAAATCATAAAACAGTTATGAAAGAGACCCCTCAACCCCACGGAATTTTCCAACAGCTGCGAGACTTAAATAAATATGTATAAATATTTTTTATATAACCTCATAAGTATATTTATACATTTTTTGATTGCCATATTTTTAAAATATCTTTTGTGGATAAATTTGGCCTAGATATGACACAAGAAATGCTACTACTTTAAATGCTGACTAAAGCATGAAGCTTTCATTAAAATTTTTCGAAAGAAACAGCTAAAGCGAACGATCTTCGATCTTTTAAGTCAGTGAAGCACCTTGTAGCCAATAAAAATTTGTTTGACATTTAACATCTATTCTCAACAGTTCGATGGGATATCTGAAAGTATGAGCACCAAATTGTTCTAGCCTTGATCTCACAAGGAGGAAGTATTTAGAGCTTCTGCAGCTGGCATCTGTTAAGATTATTTATCTACCATACAGGGTAGACGCCGAAAGAATGCCGACAAATAGGGAGGTGCTAGTCATACTGTGAGCAAAAAGCTTACTATATATCTTACGATGGATCTTGGACCAAAAGGATCTTGCAACAAACATGAACCATTGGTAGCCCAGCGTAGATCAAGCGCCCGCCTTGCCAGCTCGTCAACTTTATGTTCACCTAAGATGCCGCTGCGATCTGAAATGAGATGAGACATTAATTAACCATTCGCTCGATTAGTGTCCTCAATGCTACTAKCGACGAAACCGAAACGATTCTTTTACATTACATATGGCTCAAGCAGTTCACGACTTCCGGGCWTARAMCAAGTATCCTCTGGGTAGCCAAAAAACATACATATGTTTGAAGGCTAGCTAAAGTGAGAAGGCGAAACATCCCACGCCAGGGTTACGCGCTGGGTTTGGGACCCCAATGAAAATATCAAAAAGGCGTCGGTTGAGAGTCCTCCCTTGTGATGACGACCACTGCAAACGTGTTAAGGACCTCAAGGCTACTATAGACAAAATCATGGAAACATATGGTAAGCCTTACTCTCCATAGAATATTTCTACGCAAGTCAAGATGAAAAATTTCAAGCACTGGAAGGTTTGTATGAGTATTTGTTCATATAAATCTTAGGGAAGGAAATTTCTTGGCAAARATATGAAAATTACTTGTCGCTTAACAAATATTTGAATTATGAGGCTTTTCTCCGGTCGTCAGGCTTAAGCTTAGCGCTCTACTCAAAAAACTACTCATCAATCCACTTCAATATTATACAATGCAATCGAAGAGAATAGTTCGATGCCTTATTAAAATGTTAAAGTATTTTTACTGATTATGCCAGCTTATTGGCTTTATACCAGTTGCTCGTTCGTTTCGTCACTACAACACCACCTACTTCGATTTCTTTTCAAGAAAGGAACCATCAACAACAAKGTGCCTAGCTACGAAGTTTCAAGAAATACATCTATCATTGTTAAGTTGACACTTCTTCAAGCAATATTTTGTAAGAAAATTGATGACTCSGGCTACCAAGCTAGTCACTGACTGCTTGTGCTGTGTATTTGCGCGATCATCTTGCCTTAATATGCCATGATCCGCAAGACAGTAGCCTCGATTACGGTTAAATGAAAAGCAAAAAATTAWAATGACGATAATAATACAAGATGTGCAACAAAGCAAATTCACGCAACAACTACAGCAACTACACACCGTGCCATGCTTAACCAGAACAATAACCGCAAATTAACTTAAATGCAACTTTAAACGAATGAGGCGCGTAAATTACTGTTGTACAAACAAGCGAGCCAAAAAAGAGCAAAAATAATTATAATGACTATTTGCCAGCAAGCAGCAAGCAGCAACAACAACTGCAACGCACAAGCAGTCATGGCCAAGCAGCGGCAGCAGCAAACAGCAGGCAGCAAGCACGCCAGCCACTTAAGTAGCCGGCAATGGCTGAGTGGTGATTAGCAAGTAAGCGATTTAATTTATATTCTGCGTTTTAAGTTCAATTTTATTGCCTGCCCGCCTGCCTAACCAGTTAACCTGTCGCTGTGTAYACAACATACACTACTACATACACACATAGCTGCGTATAGTTGGGCGACTGTCCAGTTGCTGGCGACTATCACGGCGCTTTTGTTTGATTGTTGGGAAATTGTTGGCGTAACTTGTTCGTCAGCACCTTCTTTATTGCGCTGGCCATATTTATGTGCTATGCCTGTACGTATGTAGTATGTACGCCCATGTGGCAACGTTTTTGAAATGTTTACAGTAGCGCTGCATTTAATTGCCGCCAGCACTGGCAACGATATTTGCCGCAACAAGCGCGCCTGCCTGCCTGCTCCCTGGAGACGGCGACATAGCGTTGCCGCATTTGCCGTGGAAAGTATTTGTGCGAAAGCGGAAAAGTGTTCGTGCAACACTCGCTTAGGCGATAATTGTGATTGCAACAAGATTGGCTGTGAGAAAAAACAAAAACAAATAATTGTAGCCTGATTACAGCGTGCTCGCTCGGTGTTGGCTGCTGGGAAGGCGATTGATGTGCATGAGTAGACKCTTTGCAGTCACCGGAGTGTTGGTAAATGGTGATTGCGGTGCGAATTGGTTGAATGACTGGCTATTTTATATACATACAATTGCTTATTATTATACCCTTTAAAAGTTATATGGAGTTTGCCATGAAGTTCGTAACAACCAAAATTGAATCTTGAGTTGTTTGAGACAAGTTCGTCTGTGGGTTCAACTGTCTCACTGTTTGTATAGTATATGCGTAGTATACTCTCAGCTTTTGAGTTATCGATTTGAAATTTTRCAGACTTTTTTACTCTACAAATAGCTGCTCATATGTCGAAAATTGTCGATATCGAACCACTATAGCATATAGCTGTCATACAATTTGAACTTTTAAAAATAAATTCTTGTATGTAAAGTTTTTTATTTGACGAGATATCTTCACAAAATTTGCTATAAAATAATATCCTCAACAGCGCTACAAAATCTGAACCAAAATTTTGAAATCGAAACACGATAGCATATAGCTGTCATACAATTTGAACGTTTGAAACTAAGTTCTTGTATGGAAAACTTGTTTTGTTGGAGAGCTATCTTTACGAATTTTAGAGCAGAGTATTACCTTAGATAACGGTATAATCTCTGATAAAAATTTTCGAATCGGACCTGTAGAGCATATAGCTGCCATACAAACTTAGCTTTCAAAATCAAGTATGTATATGGAAACTTTTTGTTTTTTATTAATGACCTTGAAGTTGTTTTATAATTAAGCTATTTAATAGCAAATTAATTATAATTAACAACATTTTGTTTTATTTTAATGCAATAAAATTTATTTTTAAAGAGAAATTTCTTACTATAAATTAATAGTRTTACTACATCACTATATTTGGTTGGCTTCATTTACTATTTGTACTACATTGCCTTGCTTAAAGCAAATCAATTTAATAATTTTAATTCAATAACACTTCAAATGTTATCGTCTGCTCAAATACATAAGTATGTATGCATAAGTTTACATAAATACATACATATTAAAGTAAGTATGCTTGAAACTCAAGTATGCMTTTAATACTTCAAGGCAACCGCGCTTATCAGTTAACTACAAAAACTGTAAATTACTTAGACGAAAAATAAACTTGAGTAATTAAATAATGCTAAGTTTGAACTGAATATATTTACATGCATACGTACATACATACATACTAAAGTATAAGTATACATGCATACATTCATACATACATACATTCATACATACATACATATTTGCTTATCATCAACGTTTATTACTCACTTCAAAAACTCAAATTCCAGTTTTAACAATGACGACAATGCCTACATATATATAGTACATATGTACATATGTATATGCACTTAATTATACCGTTTCAAAAATCGGTTGGCAACAACGTTTGAATTATGCGAATGAAAACTAMAAATGTGAATTTTATACTCAACATCCGTTCCAACGAACTTTTCAGTTAGGCTTTTTCCGCCTCAGTGACTCAAAATTGGCACATAGCAGCGTTGTTTTTGCACAACAAACATTTTTTTTAGCAGAGAAAAACATTTTGTTTAGTAAATTTATTATATTAAGCAAATGATAAGATAGGTATGTAGCACATGTTGATTAGTCACATGCATATGTACATACATACATATAAMCTTTGCATTTGGCTGMCTGTGAACTCTTATGGATGAGGCCACATGTGGACAATTTCTCGAACTTCCGATTTCTCATGTTTGGCAAAGCATGAGTCAAAAACAAGTAAATTTCTTTCAGCGCTTTATAATGTTTCAAAGTAGCAAATAAATATAAATAAGTAATTTTATACACTCATACTAYATACACTTACTGATGACTTATTTAGTAGAAAACAAAATATTTTGCAAAACTTGAAATTTTGAAATGCTAATTTTGAATTGCTAATTAACTTACGAGTATACTAAATACGTACATATGTATATTTGTATGCATAAAATACCAGAAATATTTTATGATTTATAGAAAACATTTGACATTTTTTGTCAAATAAAACAGTTTTTCACAAAAGCATTGGATTTTGCTCGTTCAGTTTGTATGGCAGATATAWGCTATAGTTCGATCTCAAAATGATTTACGAAGCTTTTAGCTTTGTCTAAAATATCCTGCTGTACCAAATTTCGTAAAATTGCAAAAGTAGTGTGCAAAACGTCTACAAGAAATGCCTACAGTAACTTTTTCACTGCAGCATACATATACATATGTACATACATATGAACATACATACATATATACCTGCCATATAAACTAATCGATCAAACTCAAGTCCTTGTACTTTTATATTTGACAAGAAGACTGCAGGAAATGTCTAGAGCAAGGCAACATGGAAATAATTGACGCATCTCTTGTGGCAAGACATATGTATGTATGTATAAAGAATAATATTTTGGTTTGAAAAAATAAAATATGCTATAATCCAAGATTTTTCCAGAACCATTTGCTACTATATTCTTTGCTACGGACTCAATATTCAATACGTGAGTGCAAGGTTTTGAAAAATGTATGAATTTCATCACTAAATTTCGTCACATATTTGTATACTTTATTGTCATACCAAGGGGGTTGGCAGCAAACACAACTAGAATCGTATCTGTCGCCAAGCGCTCGTCAATAAAGTATTTCCGCAAATKCAAACACAAGCTGGTCCGCATAAAAATAACTGTTCTCATAGACATTATCAAAGCAATCGAATTTGAATCATCGCGATCACGCGTCGTTGACGACGACAAAAAGGCGAGAAGGCAAAGTACGAAAAATGCAAACCAACAACATCAACAAAAAGTACATACATATATAGGCACACAACAGCGTTCATCTCCACTAAAAATCACTAAAAAATGTGCAAAAGTCGAAGAAAGCGTTACGACGTGTGCCAACCGCACACTTTTATAGTTATTTATGTATGCAGYGCATATTTTACGTAGGCGCGCGGCGCTGTACAACAGATCAACGATAAATAAAAGCTTTTCAATGCATATTGTTGCTGTGCTTCTAGAGATTTCGCTGCTTAACGGGCAATGGCCAAAAGTCGAAACTAACGCAGAGCAATGAAAACAAACAAAAAAAAAAAAAGCAAGAACAACAACAAAATACTAAAACAACACAACAATAAAATACTAAAACAACAACAATAACAAAATACTAAAACAACAGCAAAATACTGTAACAACAACAACAAAATATTAAAACAACAACAAAAAATCTAAAATTCGTTGCCTTTCTTTTTAAGCATGCWTGTATAAATATGTATGTGTGCGTGTTGTTGTGGTTTTTGCAACTAATGTGCTCTTCGCTACACAAAATGTAACTGAAATTCGCAAGCCGCCCGGCAACAGCAGCAAACGGAGCCGGAAGCGTCACAACAGCAACTTCTTATATACACACATACRTACATGCAAGTATTGTTGTGGCAGCAACAACAAAAATGAGGCAAGTAGCACAAGCCCCTTCATAAGCCTATATTTATTGTTTGTTGCTAAATCTTTCTTTGCCTATTATTTGTTGTTGTTATTWTTGTATTGACGCTTGTTGCTGTTGTTGCTACGTTATTTGCTGGTCTTTTGGCTGACTCATGCGCGACTTTACGACTCGTTGCTCACCTCACGCGATCACTTTTTCTAAGCAGTTAACATTTTGTTGTTGCAACAATGCGTTGTTAGGCCAAATACATATGTGTGTACACATACAAGCATTACTTAAGCGTGCGTGTGTGTTTATTGTGCGGTTGCAGCACATTGTGCTGTGTTTCTTATTGTTGTTGTTCAAAAATTTTCCATCAATTTTTTGAAACCCATTTGCAGTTGGCAACAACAAGCGACATACTCACTTGGCTCATTGCGCAGAAGCAAGCGGTTGCTATTGTGGTTGTTGCTATTGTTTGTAGTTTTATATTTTTCAGCGTWTATGTATTATTTTCATTGCAATCGTTTGTTGATCGCTTGCGTTTGGTCAGTTTGGTGCGTTGACTTTTCGACTTGACGATCATTGTCACAGTTTTTGGCTCCCTCTTTAGCGCTTGGCGTTGCTCACATTTTGTTTTTATTGTTTGCGCGTTGTTGCCAAGTGCTTTGCAACGCTTAGTTAGTCGCAACTTATTGTGCAACAACAACCACTAGTGTTAGCAATTGGCATAAAACATGTTTCTTTTTAAGGGTATTTGTTGTTGTTGTTGATTGCTCAGTGCTATTATTAATTCGTCAGCCAACGAAGACGTAAAATTACTCACATAAATATCGACAAATTTATGTACATAATGGTGTGCAAATCTAATTGGAGACAGTCACAAAAAATAACTGACGTTTTTCCCAGGCACAGTGGTACAAAATTGTACAAGTGGTGAACAAAAAATTATAGATTTTATCAAGCGTCTAAAATCAGTTGAAAGGGTTGCAGAAAATGTTCTCAGGAAGAAAAAAAAGGAAATTCAGTAACTAATTTTGCACAGTGGGCTTATTGTGAGRGCTCACTTATGCAAACTAAACGTTCAAACTCAAGACTTTGTATGGAAAACTTTTTAATTTGACAAGTTAYCTTTATGAAATTTGGCAGAAAGTAGTATTATAGGCAAAGCTACGACCTGCGAAGAATTTGTATAGATCAAACTACTATAGCATATAGCTGTCATACAAAGTGATCCATCAATATTCAAACAGTATATCAAAAACTTTTTTATTTGTTCAGGTTTCAACACAAAGTTTGACATAGATTATTATACAAAGAAAAGGCACAATCTGCGAAGAAATCGTTGAAATCGAACCACTGCCGCATAAACTAGCCGATCAAACGCAAGTCYTTGTATAGGAAACTTGTTTGTTTGCTAAGATATCATCGCGAAATTTGGCGTGGATTTTTCTCCATAGTAACGGTATAATCCACAAAGACACTGTTCAGATCGGACCACTATAGCATATAGCTGTCATACAAACTGACTGATAAAAATCAAATACTTGTATAGAAAACTTTTTTATTTGTTGAGGCATCTACATAAAATTTGGCACAAATTATCATCCAAGGCAATGGTGTATTCYTGGAACAAATCGTTGAGATCGGACTGTTATATCATATACATATATTTATAAATGCTGTCATACAAACTACTTGAGCAAACTCAAATCCCTGTATGACTTTATTATTTGACAAGATACCTACAAAAAATTTGGGACAGAATATTATCCAACAGATTGCTGCAATCTCTGCGCATATCGTTCAGATCGGACGACTATAGCATATAGCTGCCATACAAACTGAGCAAACCAAATCAAGATAAAAATATTTAAAAATGTTGYTTTGCCGTAAAAATTGCAACTGTGAAGCGTGTTTCAAAATTTTATTTCCACCTCTAACAAAATCTTACGATAACAGCCCACTGTGCCTACACATACGGTCGTATCATCATTCGTTGACCTAAACCATCATTTAAGCGGCACGCTGACTTAGCAACACAACACTGACTTATAGGCAGTTAGCAACAGCAGTAAGCTGAGCTCAAGCAAGGCAAAAGTAACCACAAAAGACAACAGCAATAACAAAAATAACAGCAAAAACAATGGCAGCTGTACACACCAATAAAAAAGACAGATGTGGTGTAATGCGAAATTAAGCCAAAAGCCCGAACAAACGGCAGAAAACAAAATTCGAAGCGGGTGTCAAAATAACAACAACAATAGCTGCTTTAAATGTAATAAAACAACAAAAATCCATACATACGATATGTACATACATATGTACAAGTATGTAAAAATAAGAAAATGATGCGCGTACAAACAAATTTGGCGAAGCTTCAACAATCAAGCGTTAAGCTGTGAGCTGATCACGCGATAATAACTGCAGTAATGACGTTGATCCAGCGGCTACAAGCATAATAATGAGCAGCAGCGGTTTAATACATTTTTATACATATACATACATACATACTATATATTGTATTTACATACATACAAACACACACACAGAAGCGTAAGTAACACTAAGAGACTGTTGATGAGTAACTTTATCGTCTTTATTTGCGCACAGCAGCAGCAACAACAATAACAACGTCATGAGCAACAATAACAACATCATTGCACAACAACAACAAGCTAAACACTAACCGCAGCACAAATTTGTTGCTGTCGCTCGACTGCGAACGCTCGTGTTGAACACGTTTTCAGCTACCACAACGGTCTTTGTTGTTGTTGTTGCTGCGCTTATATTGTCTGCCGATCGTCGATATTATATTTTATGCGCGCAGCTTTGCATATACTCGGAATCACACACACTCAATATGCTGGTCGATTGCTACTGCCATGGCGGCGGCTGCTGCTGATGAGTAATCTTTATTGCTTCGCCTTTTGTGCGGCCGCTGTGCGATTTATTGTTGCCAATCAAGCGTAGAAAGTCACGTTATTTGTGCGCTGACTTACTGYAGTATCTTAAGTGTCGCACGAGCACCGAATAAAGCAACCGAATAACGCCGGTTTATCAGGAYGGCGTTTCGTTGTGCCAATTTGGCTGATCACTTTTAAATTTAGCTCGCGCAAATTGGTATTTTTCTTCGCAAAAACATCATGCGGCTGGTAATTTTCGTAAGCTTAGTAGACAGCGCGTCATTAACTTGAATTCGAGTTTGATGAAAAATATATTTCCAGCGATGGAAACGTGATTTGTAAACCACAATTAGGAAGTTTGGCGTGAAGAAAGCGTCAAAAAGCAAATATTAACAGCAAGAAAGCGTGCAAGTAGCCAACAAAAAAAAAAAAAAAATGGTTTCAATTCAAACATTTGTATAAATACAAAAGCATCTTATTTTGAATAAGCAACACTAGCTTTTTTTCTCTGAGTTCTCAGCGAGTTCTGAGTTTCGAACACGTCAGAACGAAATACGGCGAAGCATATGTGGGTTGGATTGGAGTCTTCATCTTTCCATCAACCATGGGCCGGAACTCAAAACTTTGCCAGTTGCCTCTATCCTGCCTTTATCCTATGCGACACCACGACAGTTGCACATTCCAAACGCAGACAGGTCATTCATTTAAATGAGAGGGCGCTCTTGCTTCCGTCGTCCACCCATGGGTCTTGAGTTGTAATAGTTTTCCGCAGGAAGATCTTCTATGCGAATGATTTGGCATAACCGGTACTTTCGTTGAATTTTTTGCGCTTATCGTTATCCACGTCGCCGTAGATCTCATACAGTTCGGAGTTTCACCTTCTTTGATATTTATCTGTCACGCCAATGGCTCCCAAGATCTTCTATCGAATTCTCATCTCGGATCATCATCGTCCATGTTGATACACTGTTAAATATGATGAGAATAGTTAGAGACTTATAAGCTAGTTGTGGACTAGCGTCTGCTAACCGCACGCGATATCCAATGAGAACTTCGACACTAGAGCTCAAGAGCACTACGGAAAGCCAGCTCATTACCAATCCGTTGTTATTGAGACAAGGGCGCTATCTTTGGCGTGCGAAGTAACGGATAAGTTGTTCAATAATACAAAAACACATCTTTTAAATTAAATGAATGCTATATACATATGTACATACAAATTGTATTGTCGCAATCGAGCTCAGAATTATTGCAATTATCTAAAAAAGTTTGTGTGCTTGCTACTTTTCTATTTTATATTCCGCTCTACAATCTGGGTGATTCATTTAATTGCAACATCAACTATCTAAACTACCTGTTCACCTCAATGTCAATCAGCTTTTCAGGGTAATTGGACACGAAAGACATAAAATTAAGTCAAGAGCCAATGAAGGCAACGGAGTGAAACCGCAGCCACGCTAGAGCAGAGTTACGAAGTGCTTATGTAATTACCCCATAAATAAAAAAAAATACGAGCAAATATCTAGGGCGAAACTGGTGTGTGGCTGATGTAAGGTAGAATTGAGAAGTAACTAGTTGCAAGCTAGTTATAATAGAGAAGGATTTGGCCAACATACATACATATGTATGTACATATGTGCTAATAATAACGAGAGAAAATGTTCGATGGCACGCAAGCTATAGTACACTTCATATACAAAAGGGGTTCCATCAGACGACAAACTCGAGTTGCCGCGAGAATCGAGAGTGACCCTTGCGCAGCTTCGTTCTGGATACTATAGCAGGTTAAGTCCTACTTATCCAGAATCGACCCCGACATATCAAATATACATATGTCCAGCATGCAGCGGTTCAAGCATAACTTTAACCACCTCTTTGCAAGCCCAGCTAATCCTACACATCTGAAACCACTCTCTCAATGAGCTGACACCGTTGAAACAACACGTTTCCTGGGCCTACCGTTAGATGACCTCGATAACAACTTAGCCTAACGGAGATAAATACCATTACAAGATCAACAACATTCCATACCATACCATACCAAACCTTACCAGAATTAGTTTTGGATCGGACAGTTTGTATGATCTAGATGTGTATAAGAGACAGGGTCTATAGTTTGAGGCAATGATACAACCGCTTGAACAAATTATTCAGATCGGACCACAACAGCATATACCTGCCATATAAACTAATCGATCAAACTCAAGTCCTTGTACTTTTATATTTGACAAGAAGACTGCAGGAAATGTCTAGAGCAAGGCAACA
>NW_017535608.1:147717-156563 GCF_001853355.1 Bactrocera latifrons | reverse complement strand
TGATAATAAACACTCCCCAAAATATTTGATACTTCTACCATATTTATAGTAGATTTGGGGTRATTTAAGCCCGCAAAAAATTGTTTTAGGTAAGATTTCTTTTTTTAAGTTTTATCCATTAGAATACCCGAAAGTCATTCCATTTGATGTGATTTCAGACTAGTTGAGCATCTTAATCCTTTTTTCGAAATTGTTTTAGGTAAGATTCATCTTTTTAAGTTTTATCCAAGGAGAATTCCCGAAAGTCGCCATTTGGTAGGATTTCAGACTAGTTGAGCATCTTAACCCTTTTTTCGAAGCAGCCTCTCATCGAAAAGTTTCAGCCGCCACTGACAGATAGCCATTTACATATGTACATGCTCTTCAGACTATCTTTGAAATTTTTGAAGCGTCTTTTACATATATTTTGTTGTTATCTTCTGTTACTGTTGCTGCTGCCTTGGGCGCTTTGATCTTGATGAACTTGATCGCGTGGCATACATTCTGTTTGTTGCTCTTATTAGTGCTGACAGTACAACGAAAACATTTATTAACATTACCATCACGAAAGCAACATGAACAACAACAATAACAACTATAGCAATTACAACAGACAACACCAAAAGCCATAAAACAACATTAACTCAGCAATCTGCATTGTTGCTTTTTGTCGAAATACGAGCTGAAGCACAGCACAACATTATATTTTTTATATGGACCATATATTCTAATTTCGTTGTCGGAAAACATCCGATTGCCGGCAGATATGTAGCTATAAAAACTAAGCTTAAGCTATAGCAACAACAATAATAATAATGCTTCGGCTATCATATTTCTCTTTTTAGAGAGGTTAATGGCTGTAGCGTGCTGGCCGCCCCCCGCGTSTTTTGCGGCAACAGCGCGCATGCGCAGCCGCCAACTCAAATGGCGTAAGCAGCCCRCTTTTGCGCACAACAACAAACCGCTTTTTTCGACTGATTTCCCTTGCGGATTGCTGGATTTGCTCGCTGCTCACCACTCGCTCTAGTACTTTCTAATAGGTTTTCTTAGCTTGTTGTTATGCTTGTTGTTGCGGTCAGCGTTGATATACCTGATCTATTGTCTGCGCTAACGGTGTTGTCTACTTATTTTTCTGCTTTCTGCTTTAACCTTTCAATGCTTGTTGCTGGCTGCAGCACGCTGCCGATACRCTGCGCCTTATAGCAACGGTTCATAAGACGCTTGCTGCTCGCGCTTTTTWWKRMYTKKTYSKKRAAAAAARCCTTCTGTTTTGCTATTGTTGCATTGTGCAGTAGTTTGCTTTTTGGTAGTTAGATTGCACATTGTTAGCCGCTTCAGCATCTTGTCTRGCCATTAAGCGTCTAATTGTTGCCAGTTCGCGGCTGCTGGCTGTCGACTGCTGTTGTTTGCTTTATTGTTGTTTTTTTTTCTGCTTCTTCTACTTAACTCTCCTACTTTGTCGTTACTCGTTGCTAGTTGCCCATGCTTTTCTGCGCCGTCTTTRCTAATGGCGTTCTTCTAGGTCTGGCCATTATTGCCACTGGGTTGCTAGCTTTAATTTGGCTTTTCACCTCTTGCTGTCAGTTACAGCTTTGACATGACTAACTTAACATTAAAAACTATAAGAAACTATTGTATAAAGTTGTGTAGTTTGCATTTCTTTGCAAACTTTGTTACAAAGCCGGCTAAATTTTAAGTGCTAATAAATTTGAAAGAAAAAGGAAAGTTAGAAAATTTATCGTTAACTTGTATTTAACTCTCTTTCATGGATAGTTCTGGAATTGGTAACATATTTTGAGCTTATGTAGTAAGAAAATTAGAAGRAAAATGTTAAATCGACGACGAAAACCCCAGAATTGAGACCAGTAATATTCTGATTATGGTGCATAGGAAACCCGAAACAGATCAGTTTGACAAAGGGCTGGTGAGCGCAAGATTCTGTCACATCAGWAGTGMAGAGTGACATCTTACCGAAATGCCTGGCAAGCTAATACACATTTCCGTCTCATTAAAATCCTGGCAAGTCTTCAAGTACGTTCAATGCATGTCGCCATTTTTAGCCGTACAAGTTCAGTTGAGACGACATATTGATTCGTGTCCGACCCTGGCCCTGAACATAAGCTCCCATAAGAAGTTGTATCAAGCCTCGCGTGGCCTTCCTGCTTTCATACATAATCATTGGGCAGGCAACTGCTACAACGTGTGGAGATACCGACTTGAAGCGAAGAATCACTAGAAAAAACTRAAACAACACAACAACAACAAAAATGTAAACAGAAAAAACCATAAAATAAGAACGGCTAAGACGAGGAACACGCTACCGTATTCCGTAGAATATGTAGATAGGATAATTAGATCCCTTATACTCACTGTCACTCCAAAACAACCAGAAAAAAACTGGAGAAAAAACAGCCTCTAGGGGAAACTCGGGACACACAAGTACCATCGGCAACACAAGGAGAAAGGAAGAACATACCAGCTACTACTACTGAAAAACCAGGATGGACAAGGAATATATATTGTTAAGTAAAGCCGTTTTTCATATAAAAACCTTTCATTTTTCAGTTTGTATGACAACGGGACGCTGCAAAAGTAGACCGCTAGGSACAGCAAACGACGCCATATTTTTTCCCGCTATTTTGACATTTCTCTCCAGTAAGGATTGCCATTTCATTACCTAAAGATATGCGATCCAACAACGAATCGAAATTATTAAAATTTTCTACCGAAATTAGGAGTCAGTGGCCTCAACTTTAAGAGCGCTATTTTCAATGTATGGTCGTCATAATCGTCCTGTCAAATCAACAACTGAGCATCTAATGGAAAAATTTGAATCCTCAGACACAGTACAAAATATACCCGYACCAATGAGATAAAGAAGTGTCCGTGGTGTCGAGAACATTGCTGACGCTAGCTCATGAATTGAGGAAGACACAAATCAGTCTCTCACACGTGGTTCTCACGCGTTGGCCATCTCTGTGATGTCATTGTAACGAATTTTGCGAAAAGATCTTGGTCTASATTCTTACAAGATCAAATTGGCGCTAGAACTGAAGCCGCTTGACCACCAGAATAGTCATTTGTTCGTGAGTTGGGCTGAGCAACAACTTGAAAATGGTCCGGATTTTTATCGAAAAACCAACTTCAGCGATGAGGCTGATTTGTAGGTGAATGGCTTGGTCAATAAGCAAAATATGCGTTATTGTTCAGCCAGCAATCTAAACGTACTCTATTAGTCATCACTGCATCCAAAAAAATTACGGTTTGGCGCGGTTTATGGGCCGGCGGCATCATTGGGCTGTACGCCGTCATGATAAAGACCAGCACGTTATGATAACCGAATAGTTTTTAGCCGAATTGGATGATATGGACTTGTATAAAATGTGGTTCCAACAGGACATCGCCACAAGCCGCACAGCGAATGCCACAATCGATTTATTGAAAAAYAAATTTGGTGAACGKGTTATCTCACGAAATGGCTTAGKCAATTGSCCACCTCGGTAGYGCGMTTTGACGTCTTMGAYTACTTCCTGTGTGTCAACAAGCCAGCGACGATTGATGAACTTMATACGAATATCGAACGTGAAATTGCTGTAGTATCGGCCGAATTATGTTTGGATATCGTCGAAAATTCGGTTTCTTTTTCGTTTCATTTACTTTTTCAGYGCTGTTATTGAATGTTTTCTTTATGAAAATRAAAAAAAATTCTTATTCGTCCACCAAAAAAATTTCAACAAATTAAGGCAAGTAAAAAAATAAGTAAATATGTCTATGCCTGTCAAAGCACGTAACCAAACCACAAAAGAAATATACATACATACATATGTATATACATACATACTATATGAACATGTTCACGTAAATATGTATGTTTATATGTTATATGTATATATTGTAAGTGTTAATATCTTTGCAAATAAATACATATGTATATTCACTTTTGTACAAAGTCAGTGCTTGGCCGATATGACTGCTATAACTAGGGAAACATACATATACTATACATTCATATCTACATACATATGTACATATAGGGAAATATATTTATATAGCATATTCTACCATTTGGAAGGGTTCGCTGTTACTTGTACGTCTACTTTGCATATGATTTATCTACATATGTACATATGTATATATGTATATATTTTACATATTTACCGTAAGCAAGCGCATATGGATAGGTGCCCTGACGTTCAGTGACTACCTCAACGCGCTTATTTGCTGATTATTTACTTTTGTACTGATAATGTTGATATATTTTTTTTAAATACTATATTATTGTGAAATTCTAGATTGTGGTGTTGTGAGACTTTGGGGCGTCTACGTGCCGAATGGATCGCAAGCCAACGTCAAAAAGGAGCAGTCAGCACAGCAAGTTGCCATTGTTTGGTGTTGTTGTGGCGATTGTTGTGACAAATATTGGAGCGGATCGTATGAAAATACATATATGTATATTTCATTGTAAATATAAATAAGTATGTTAACATACATATGTACATGGGACACATAGAACAATACTATATGCAGCTGTCATACATACATACATATGTATATTCTGGTAATGTTATAAAACCTTGAATACGAAGTCCAGTAAAGACGTAATAGCAAAAAAAAAATATTATTTAATGAATAAATAAGCGGAAATGTAAATGCATAAACACATTTGTATATAGCTAGATGTGTATAATAATTTAAATATCTAGTACATCGTCACTTAAAATGCAAAATAACGTAAYATCATTTTCGAACGATACTACTCCACCACTCACATTGAAACAAAATTTGAGTTTTGGTTATAAAATGATTATTAATTGGTTACATATTGGTTATATTCTTCTGTTTGTTCATCTGTATATCCGATATCATTTGAACTATCGCGACCGAATTAAAAATACATTATTTTCTGCACAAAAACCCGCTCATTTGTTGGAACCGCCCATATCGGACCACTATAACATATAACTGCCATACAAAATGACCGATCCAACTCAGGCCTATGTATAAAAAACTTTTTTATTAAACAATCTATCCTCAAGAAAATCGGTAAGGATTATTGCCTTTAGCATTACTACCATCTCGCAAAAAATTTTCCAGATCGGACCACTTCATCATATAGCGGTCATACAAACCGAAAGTTCAAAATCAAGTTATTGTAGGGAAAACTATTTCATTTCATGAGATATTTTCATRAAATTTAGTTATAAGTACTTCCTAAACAAAATATGCTAAATTYGAGAAAATAGTACAGATCGGACAACTGTAGCATATAGCTGTCATACAAACCGCTCGATGCAAATCGAATAGCCGTTTTTTATTTGACGACATATCTTCACGAAATTTAACMTAAATCATTGTCTTAGATTAAAAAGCAACACCACAAAAAGGTTTAAGTCTAGCTACATAAAGAATGATGTAATACAGTAGGGTTAAACAACAGCACGTCGAAAAAAACTGTCGTCCTTTTCATAAAGCGAAGACCTCTTCCGGGCGTAAGTTCACTAACACTTGGTGGCAGAGAGTTGGAGATGTCTAAAGATGTCAAAATCCTAGGCATCATATTAGACACAATCTTACAGTGGAATAGGCATGTGGAATTAATACTGACCAGAGCCACTAAAGCACTCATGCTATGCAGAGGCCTCGCCGGTAGATCCTGTGGCGGCAAGCCAGTTATCATCAGGTCTATATCAATTTTGAAGCGGTTGTTTGSGCATCGAAGTAACGCAGTCAACGGTAGGTCTTTAACTATTTTCAAATAATCGCTTGCGTATTTGACCAACCACAGCAAACAGGCAGCGAAGCATATGAAATTATCATCGATTTTTAATTTTTTCGTAAAAATATCTGCCAAAAACCCAATTTTCAATAATTTTTTTACCAAAAGAATTTCAGAATTTTTTTGTTAGTAGTATAGGTATGTTTGTAACAATAAAAAATTCGAATAAAATGCTTAAATTTTAATGAGAAAAAAGTTGTTGAAAAAAAAGGAAACTCATGTAACCTCTTAAGATAGGCTCACTACAGCTTAAAGCAGCATTACAAGCTGTCCAAACTAAATAAAAAAAAAAAAAATATATGTTTGTATGCCTTTGTGCTATAAAAAATCAGCTGTGGTGGGGTATCATAGCCTTGGTGCTGATAAAGTTAAAATTTGCTCTTTTTTCTTTTTTCTTAACACCTGTACGAGTTCTCTTTGTCGTGCGATCGTTAGTGATTCATCGCTTCAATGGCTTTATAGGTGCTACATACCCGCTCGATGTGTTTATATGTACTCGCTCGCAAATGCCCGTAAGTCTAACCTTAAGTCGTATTCATCAATCATACGATATTAGTGCATAGCTTACAGCACTTACAGCCGTCCCACAGCCTAACTCAGCTATTGTGCTGTGTTTGATTGTTTTTGTAGTGTTAACAAACTCCTTTGTTTCAGGCAGCAATAGCGCTTAGTAAGCACAATAACTTCATAAACACATGTGTATGTATCTATGTATTTACATTCTATATATGTATGTATGTATGTACATATGCATTTATATAATTGTATCTGGGTRTATAAAGTTTATTGATTGATTGCTCATTGTCATTGCTCCCGTTAGCCTTATCGCATTCAACACAGCTTAAGCGGTAAAACAGCAATTGTGCTAATTTTAATGRCAATAAAATTCTCAGTTTATAAAGTACAATAAAACTTTATTACTTTGCGATAATTATATAAATATGTATATAGTTTGTATGTGCATAGTAAGTATATATACTTATATAGTTGGCTAGTGTTGATTTATTGTGCGCTTATGGTTGTCAGTTGCTGCTTGCATTTGAGTTAGCCCAATGCTGACCTCTCCGCCGCGTCGTCGTCGCCAAGCACTTGCCAATAATCACAGCCACCCAACCAATTACTCAGCAATTGCTCTACACACAGACATACACATACACTAACTATACAAATGGTGATTTCACTTACGTGTAATTAAGTTTAGAGCACCGCCACACAATGCCATCAGCGCATCGCCGATACTAAAGCTTGTATGTATGTGTTTGTATGTGGCTCGGAGTCACTTGGTCGCCAGCGTGTCTGCGCTGTTTGAGTGACTAAGTATAGCACAGAGTTATAATATGCAGTTAGTATGGGTATGAAGTGTCTATGTATCTATACATATTTAGACATATGTATATATACATATCAAGTCACTCGTCTTTTTGTGCTGCTCTACTTAGATTAAAAAATTTCATCGCGCTTTTTTGCTTGCTGTCTACAGAATATATACATACATACATATTCATATATACATTTATATATGTATATTCTGCAATACTTCATGCTTCGACATACATACATATGCATATGTACCTGTCTCTATGTATGTACATAGAGTACATAYATATATAATCAAATTTCTCACACATGTCTGCCTCAATCGCGAGAATAATTGCGAAACTCTCTAGCACCACAGCACACTTAATTATACAATTTTATTACTATATAATTATCAATTGACTTCTCTAACGCAAATGAATGCACGATCACTATATAACACACATACATACATTCAAACATGCATTCATACAAACTCATACAGTTAGTCAATTTCTTTATAGTTACTGATGCCTTTATTTAAATTTCTTTTAAACGTGACAATTTGCTCGTAGTACTGAATATTATTTTGTTCGGCGAAGGATTTCATCAGCCATATTTCGTAAAAAGCWTGGCTGATTGTAACTGATAAGCCCGAATTTATAACACCCTACATACCTGCATTTCTTATAGCATGGAAGAGTATTATAACCAGATCTTTTTCTTGATTTTGATCGGTCAGTTTGTATGGCAGCTATACGCTATATTGGTCCGATCCAAACAATTTATTCGGAGCTTGTAACGATAGCTGAGATAAGAATATGCACAAAGTTTCGTGAAGATATCTCGTCAAATAAAAAAGTTTWCCCTACAAGGACTTAAGTTCGTTCGGTCAGTTTGTATGACAGCCTTATGCTATAGTGGTTCGATTTTAATAACATATGCGAAGATTGTAGCGATGGCTGATATAATAATCTGCACACAATTTTGTGAATATATCTCTTGAAATAAAAAGAATAAAAGTTATAAAAAGTTATATGCTAAACCTTTTTTCGGAGCTACTTTCTGGGCAGAAAGGCCGCTCTAGTCGACATGAATGGTAGTGTGCAGATGGAAGTGGTTCTTGGCTGTCTGTAGGGATCTTCTGCGGTTCATAAAATTTGGAATATCATGATGAAGACTCTGCTCGGACAGCTCGAGCACCTCTGTGAATGTTATGCGTATGCAGACAACCTACTACTTCTGGTCAAAGGTTGTCACTGACTGAGTTAGAGCGAGTGGGAGGACAATTTTTACAAATTGAAAATACTTGGAGTTTAGGTGAGGGGGTGAACATATCGGTGGAAAAAGTGGTAACAATGCTGCTTAAGGCCAAATTRCCGCCGGTTCGTCCAACGATTGTCCGGGTAAACGGGTCTGCATCAGGTACATATATATGTATGTATGTGACCCAAGTCAAATAGAGAAGAAGAGGCTGCTAGAAGATAGGATCGAGTGTAGGTAAAAAGGCCGTTCGGATCGTTAGACATAACGGTCGGGTGACATACCGAGTATTTCCGAGACGTTAGCCTTGTTGAGGGTAACTCAGACTTCAAATTTTGTATGAGTTAGACTTCAGATTCTGTCTGAGTCTGTATTTTTTACTTACGAGACATGGCTCTTTGAATGAATTTTTTCATCAGAGGCATCTATCTGATAGATCGGGGTGTTTGTGTGGATCGCGGGTCGAAGATTGGGTGCATGTTATTGCGGAATGCTCGACGTACTCGGACATTAGGGATCTTGGTGGTATAGG
>NW_017535608.1:144273-146327 GCF_001853355.1 Bactrocera latifrons | reverse complement strand
GATTGGAATGAAGTGCCTGTATGGAAAAATTTTTTGTTTTACAAGATATATTTAAAAAATTTGGTAAGGATTTTTGTCTAAGGCAATGGTGCAATTTCCACAGAAAATGTTCAGATCAGACCACTATATGCTATAGCTTCCATATAAACTGATCGGTCAAAGTCAAGTCCTTGTATGGAAAACTTTCTTGCTTTACGAAATATTTCCATGAAATTTCGCACAGTTTATTGCTCTAAAGAAAGCTACAATMTCTGAGCAAAAACTTGCGATTGAACTATTATAGGTTATAGCTGTCACACAAACTGAACGATCAAAATCCAATTGTTATTTGAAAAACTTTTTTATTTTTGAATATTTCTGCACGAAATTCGGTGCGGCGTGCTAATACAAATAACGGTATAATATCTGATAAAATTATTAAGATCAGACCACTATAGCATATAGCTGCCATACAAACTGAGCGATCAAAGCCAAGTACTTGTATGTAAAACTCATTTATCTGATAAGATATACTCACGAAAATTGGTACAGACTATTTTCTCAAGCAACGCTAAAAACTTCTAACGTTTTTTTCCGATCGGCGCACTATAGCWTATAGCTGCCATATTAACTGACCCTTCAAAACCAAGCTACAAACTTTTAATACTCTTCTGAACTATAAGAAATGCCGCTGTGCAGGGTATAATAACAGAAGTTAACTTTTTGCTTAGTTTTTGTTTTTCTTGTTTTTGCTTTAAATAAACAATTAATGTTCAACAGCAAGTGCAAGCGGCCTATACACATGTATGCCCCCATTTTATAGTGCCAGTTGCATACAGGAAAATAGACAGATTTCACTATTTCGCAAACGCTTTCGTTCGCTTTATTGCTAATCTGTGGATATTTCATTGTAATTTATTTCCGAAAAACTTTTGCTGCTTGTAATTGCACAAATTCCACTTTTTTTTGCTATAAATTTCCGTAAATAGTATTTTCATTATCGATAAATCAATTTAGCAAAATCTTTGACTTGCTAAACTCATTAAAATGATTGCTCATAAATTCATGTAAATTATTCTATGAAAGAAAAATAAACAGYCATGCCATTGCTGCAGCTGTAAAAAGGTAACGAGAAAGTCGCAGAAATTCGCGCTACTTTTGGTAAGCGTTTTRCTTGGCAGAAGGTCAAATAACGGCTATGCAAAAATTAGTGATTGGGCATTTTTACGCTGTGTTTATTGTAGATTAGAACAGTGTTAGTGGTACATCCTAAATTCTTACAAATTTACTCATTATATCCATACAGCATATATGCATTGTATATGCATTCTTACATATGRTCACCTWAATTGCTAAAAAACGTATCATCAAAAGAATTKAAATTAAGTTTTTTATTGCTTACGATTCACTACATCATATTACATTAATAAATAATTAAATTTTCAGCTTCCGTTGTCAGATATAACCAATAGATAACCAATAGATAACCAATACATAAATAATATATAACCAATAGGTAACCACTATATAACCACTATATAACTACTTTATAACCAAAACATTTATTTCATTTTTTCTTCGCCGGTCAGCTAAAGAAAGTGATGTTACGTTATTTCACATTTTAGGTGATATGCATCATATATACATATTTATGTACATATAGTGTATGTATGGTCAGGAACCGCTGCTGGCACTTAAACACGTGTATGTGTGTAATGCAAGCGCGTGACCAATTTACATACATACACCATACATTTTCATATAAGTATAGTACATACATACATATATGAATACAAACATATAAGCCCACTCAATACGTTCTGTTGCCAATTTTTTACAAAAAAATAAATAAAATATATTAGCAAAAATTGCAATTGCAAGAAAAATCTAAGCATGTGTAACAAAAAAGAAAAAAAAACGCTAGCGCGCATCATCATAATTTAAGTCAACGGGATTATCGCGCGCATATGCACAAAGAAAAACAAAAAGCGCAAGAATTTCGAAATGTAAACAAAGATCAAAGCAAATGCACTTTTGTCGGTTGCTTTTTTGCTCGTTTCATGCTGTTCTTTTCT
>NW_017535608.1:140863-144076 GCF_001853355.1 Bactrocera latifrons | reverse complement strand
ATTTTTTTTAAATTTATATTTCTTTGTTGTGCGCCTTTGGCTGCCAATTTTCACCTCTCTCTGTGACGTCAATTGCAGCGAGACTGTTGGTAGACGCACGAAATTATTAGTTGTGAAAATTCGCGAGATTCGCACGCATGCATAAATTATAAAAAAATATGCAGATAATTATATGACTTGCAGATATGTATGCTATGCCTATACATAGCACATACTATATGTACATATGTATATTCACATATCATAATAYCTTCAATAACCTTTTATTAGCACAATTCGCATGTAGCTCGTAAGTTCCTTCACTTTGCTTSCACATTTCATTTGAAACTTGTCAAAATTTTAGCATATCGTTGTAACACAAACTTTTAAAATTAGCTGCTTTTCGTTTAAATAGATTCATAATTATAGRCTAATAGATTTGGGAGTGTTAAACTTTATTTGAGAAAAAAAAAGTTGCATTCGGAGTCGACGTATTAGTTTTCTCGGGATATGGTGGTATAAATAGTGTATGTAGATATTTGATAAATGCACATGTACACACATGTTGTATATGTATATGCATAGCATATATTGGTCGAGAAATTTTCTCTATATCCACATACTTGTGTATAAATATATGTATAGTATGTCCTCACAAGTACAAAAGATGCCTTATAAAAAATTTGATTTTGATCGTTCAGTTTGTATGGTAGCTACATGCTTTAGTGGTCCGATTTAAAAAAAATTCTTAGGATATTATACCGTTGTCTCATATATGCCCCAATTCGTGAAGATATCTTTTCAAATAAAAAAGTTTTTCATACAAGCATTGGATTTAGAACGTTCAGTTTGTATGGCAGCTATATGCTGTAGTGGTCCGACCTTAACAATTTCTTCAGATATTATACCGTTGCTTTGAACAATAGCTTGTGGCGAATTTCATGCAGAAATATTGTGAAATAAAAAAGTTTTTCAAACAAGGATTGGATTTTGAAAGGTCAATTTGCATGGGGGCTATATGCTATAGTGGTTCGATCTGAAAAATTTCGTGAGACATGATATCATTTTCTTAAGCATTAAGGCGTACCGAATTTCGTGGCGGTATCTTTTCAAATCAAAGTGTTTTTCATACTAGAACTTGATTTTGATCGTACGGTTTGTATGACAGCTATATGCTATAGTGATCCGATATCGATGATTCTAACAAATTATCAGCTTCTTGTTGAGAAAAGCTGGCTTGCAAAATTTCCGATAGATATCTCACAAACTGATGGACTTGTTCAGTATGCTTTCTAATCCAGTATTTTCCCCCAAGGAATTGAAAATCAAAAGGCAAGCACTTCTTGTGAGTAAATACAACATGCTTTCATTTGAAAAATATATTTTGAAGTTATTTAAAATAAAATTGTACAAAAGAGTATTTCACTAGGTTCCAAATTGGTACTCTAAGCGACATCTAGCGTGATGGCAGACCACAATCTACAATATTTTTCGTGAGTCACTTTTGTCTTCMTGATCTATTTGTTGTTAAAAGTTACCTATTTACATATAAACATGCATATATATGTATGTATGCATGTAGTTCGCTATATAGAGCCCATTCGGTTAATGAGTACAAATATTAGACTTATTGGTAGTCTCTGAAATATAAAAATGCTCAAAAGCTAGCTAGCGTAATAAGAGAAGTTGTAGAAAGTCACACTCATTTCAGCGTAGAAAATTTGTTGCTCAATTTAATACAAAATGAAAGAGGAACCTTTATTGCTCATTTCAACTCAAAATGATAACGAAAGAGTTCACCGAAGAGCGTAGAGCTACATAGTAGAAAAACATTTTTCTCTTTATGCTTGAAAACACACTCTTTTAGTGATAACAGCTGATCGCGCTCTGCTTTATGTAGAAGACAAGAGAGAGTTAATTTATGCAGACAGTTTTGTTTATTTATGTTTGAKCGCTGAGTACAATTTCGAAATGTACAGAAGCTCAATTTATGTGAAAAGTTCTAATGCCTAAGCTATTTTTTAAATAATATATGGATATTAGTTGTAATAAGTTTATAAGTCGGTTGTCTTACGATTCTTAAAACCACATTTAGATTAAGGGGGTCATATACAGTTAGAAGTTTCAAAAAATCTATTGCTTTCGGCTTTTTTTTTTTTTGTTTTAATTTCATAGGTTTCCATTCAGAGATATAGTAGTCACGGTTTCCTTTTTGAGAAATGCTCCCGGAAATCAGCTGTAGTTCCTTTCCCAATAAATGTTTTTACGAAGACTAAGTCATAAAATACAGTTAAAAGATACCATAATATGTGTAAAATTTTTTGAATCAATATATATAAAAGTTTTCTCAGAAAAAAAATGGAAAATTCGCTTTTTTCGGCTTTCTAACAGTATATAACCCTTAAAAGCATGTATTTTGACTGTTTATTGTTGCTTGGGGAGATCGCTCTCATTTTTATATATACCATTTATTATAATTTTCTTAATTCTATAAGAATGAGTTGACTTATCTGGAAACTCTTTTTGTATATGAAAGAGAGTATATGTGCTCAATTGAGCAAAAGAACTCACTTTTCAATGCAGCAGTTACATCTCAAACTCATTTGCTTTTCTTCACAAGCGAGCTCATGCTCTCCAACACTAACTACTCCTCTCCACTCTCAGCAAACGCTTTGAGCAAACGTGACTAAATCATGCAGCGCACGATCGTGTCTTCAACAGAACGACGACTATAGCTAGAGTACGAGTGCCTTTAGAGGCCTACTTTGGTTGTTGTAGTAGCAGCAAAAAATAAGCATAAACACTTTTCGAAACAGGAAAATGATAAAGAAAACAAAAACAATGTAGATAGCAGCAAACAAAGACAAAAAGTCCGAAGTAAAATAAATTTGTATGGATGGAGGCAAAAACTTGTTTATCTTACATTCAACTTTTATGTACAAAATAATGATATAAGTATGCATCTGTTTGTGTTTGTGTATATGGGAGCGCACACTTACTGTATATGAAATAATAAATAGGCCTATTTTGTAGCGCTGGTTCTTCCGTTGCGCTCATCACCATCGCCATGTGTTTATCWATTTGCATGCATCTTTTTTTAATTTAAAAGTTTACTTGCTTATTTCACTTTTTTATTTGCCGCTTTTCCATATTATTATTTAGTTTACTTTAAAGATTTTTCGTTTTGTGTTTTTCTTCGTGTTTTTTTTTTTTTTTTTTTTTTTTTTTTTTTTT
>NW_017535608.1:138628-140795 GCF_001853355.1 Bactrocera latifrons | reverse complement strand
CTTGACTGCTATTCAACTGTGTTGGATATTCTTTGACACCTGTCTCTTATACACATCTAGATGTGTATAAGAGACAGGTATACATACGTACATAAGTATATTTATATGCTACGAAGTCCCTGTTGAACAGAGTTCAGAGATAGGACAAAGAAATGATGATTGCTCTCAATGTGCTCTCTATGAATCCAGAGATACTGACTTTCTTTCGTGAAATCAGAACCGTCGTTCGAAAATATGCTTACGCCCGGCGCCTACTATAAATTTTACTAAAATTATACTCATACGCTTGTTCTAATTTTTGTTTACAAATACTTATATCGGCTAATGTTAGTAGAACCTTCTTCCTTCGTTGGGGGTAAATCGAAATTTCTTAGAAAATAAATTTTTGTAATATCTGGAGATGGCGAATTCGATTCCCTAATTGATGACGATGGAATAAATCTTCCATTGCCCGACTATTATGATGTTCTAATAGTAATTACCCGTCTGTCGAACAATAAACCCGCATGAGCCGATGGACTTCCGGCCGAGTTAAACAAATACGGCGGCAAAGAACTGACAATGTGCATGCTTCAGCTTCTTCGCAAGATATGATCGGATGGAAGCAAGTCCGATGATTGGAACCTAAGTGTGCTCTGCCTGATGCATAAAAAGGAGTATCTCAGAATCTGAGCCAACTACCGTGGGATAATCCTCCTCAGCATTGCATATACGATGTTATCGAGCGTAAAGTGTGATAGAGTGAAGCAAACTGATTGTGGCTTATGAGCGAGACTTTCGAACTGGAAAACTACTATCGACCAGATATTCACCATGTACCAAATCTTGGAAAAGCGTGTAAGAAAGATTGACACACACCACCATATTAGAACAGCCTTCGACAGCACGAAAATGAACTGCCTCTATGCCGCTATGTCAAAACTTGAGTTGAGTAATACCAAAAACGCTCCAACAGGGTCGGAAAGGACCTCCCCGAGCTGTTCGGTTTCGCTGATCTGAATAGCGGAGGTACAATCTTCTACAAAAGTGTATAGCTGCTGGCGTAAGTCGATGATATTGATATCATTTGCCTCAACAACTGCGCCGTTAGTTCTGAGTTCTCCAGACTGGATAAGGATGCAAAGTGTATGGGTCTGGTTGTGAACGAGGACAAGATGAAATACCTTATGTTATCAAAAAAAACAGGAATAGCATTAGCGACCTGTCTCTTATACACATCTTTTTTGGCATTTGCCTGCTGTTTTAACTGGCAAGTCTCTAAGCGACTTGCAAGCTCTGTTGTTGCGTTTATCTTTTTTGTTATTTAGTATTTTTGCATTTTTTTCATTTTTTCATTTACTTGTTTATTTTTCTTTTTGTTATTTTTTTTGTGCTTTTTGAGTTATGATTTTTTTTTATAAGATTTTTTGCCTTTTTCGACTCGTTGTTGACTTTGTTTGCTTCACAGCTGGTTTGACTGGTTTGCAGCGACTTTTCGTGTGCTTGCTTCAACGCTACACCACCTTTGCCTTTGTATGTGTGTGTGTATGTAAATATTATAGGCCTAAAGGCAGCACGCAAACATATTAGTCTATTTTTGCTCCACCATTCTCGCCTCATCGAACTGACGATCAGTTGGCTGATCTTCTGGCTTCTCTCTATACTTTGTTGACTGTCACACTTTTCATGTTTGTTTTTATATCTGTGTTTTATGTTAGTTTGTCGTGGATGTGTATGCTTTATAATTGTTAGATTTGTAGGTATGTACGTAAGTATGCCTGGGTCACACATACGCTCACTCCACAGCTACTGTATTACCCACAACCGGGTCTTTAACAGGTAAGAAGATATACATACGTACATAAGTATATTTATATGCTACGAAGTCCCTGTTGAACAGAGTTCAGAGATAGGATAATGAAATGATCTCAATGTGCTCTCTATGAATTCAGAGATACTGACTTTCTTTAGTGAAATCAGAAGCGTCGACTAATTCGAAGAAATGCTTACGCCCGACTCTTACTATAAATTTTACTGATTTATGGAGGAATCACTACTCCAGCTTGCTGAACGGCAGTGAAAGTGTAAAATCGGGAGATGGCGAATTCGATTCCCTAATTGATGACGATGGAATAAATCTTCCATTGCCCGACTATTATGATGTTCTAATAGTAATTACCCGTCTGTC
>NW_017535608.1:136193-137408 GCF_001853355.1 Bactrocera latifrons | reverse complement strand
CGCAGTTGATGAAACGATAATCTGTACGAGATATACTGCGATATTGGCATAGTGCAGCAAATCAAGGTACACCGGCTGTGCTGGCTACCAGTTTTGAAGGTTTTTGTTTCAGTAACCGCCGGTGGAAGCATGATTTAAAAAATTGGTCCAGTAAATGTTTACTATGAAAGATCCCACTTTGTTAAGATCTCCAAGAAAAAAGTTAAATTTTGTCAAATTTCCTGCAGACCACACTTGGCTGCCTAGACCACTACTTCACGTGTTTTTTTTTTTTTTTTTTGTCTCAGTACGCACACTTTTTCTCTCTATACACTATTTATGTTTTCATGTTTCTTGCTCAATTTGATCTTTACGATTTTATGCTTTATGCCACTATTTTATTTATTTCATGTTTGGGTTTAGTGTTTTTTTTTTTCTATTCTCTGCTCATTTCGCTTTTTTTTGTTTGTATTTAGCGTGTGCTTTCTCATTCTCCGCTCGTTTGTTTTTCTGAAACTGGCAGACCCCTTCTGCTCCACTGTCACACAGTGTGCCACATTAGCTCGCGCATATCCATACATATTTAGTATTATTATGAGCACACAAGTGTGTGTGCGTGTGTGTATGCGTGTATCTAGCAACGATCGTCTGGCCTGGGTCGCGATTGTTGAATAGTGATTTTTAATAGTTCGCGGAGTGCATTTGTACCGGTGTGACAAACACTAACACACACACACACTCWCACATACACGCGCTAAGTTTTAATGCCAGTTTTTTGTATTACCTTTTCTATAACTGTGCCATTATGTGTTTGTATCTGAATTGTCAACTTGTTTCTTTTTTGTTGTTTTGGCTTTTGCTTCTGCCTTTCGCTGTTGACAATGTCGCTAGCGTATTGCTCAAGTCATAATGATGGGCTTTGTTGATGCGTTTGGATATGATTTTTTGACAACACGACGCTTGCTGTTGTTGTTGTTGCAGCTGAGTGCATGGGTCCGTCTGGTTTTGTTTCCTAATGCAATTAACTTTGCAGTTCTCTGCCGTGCCTTTTCATTGTTTAGAAGGCAAAGTGTTTATCTGCTTGATTCACACTTTGACTKGCTGCTTTTTGGCTTTTTTGTTGTTGCTAACAAGAAAAAAACTTGCTTTCTTTCTATGATATCTAAAAWTTTTCTTTCTAACTTGCCACTGATTTGCCGTATTTCTTGGCTGCTCAAAATATCGGCAGTTTTTTTT
>NW_017535608.1:121080-136043 GCF_001853355.1 Bactrocera latifrons | reverse complement strand
TTTTTACTTTTTACTTTTTATTTATTTTTTATTTTTGTATTATTACTCGCAGACACTCTGATCGCTGTTATTGATTGCTTGGCTAGTCCCTTGCAGCTATTGAATATATACGCATACGAGTACATAGAAACAGAGCAAGAGGTTGGATACTGAGCTGACTTTTTGTGCTGCATATATACATAAATACATTCCTATATACACACATCAATCTATATATTTACACATTTATGGATTTACCTTCAGAACTTACAAACTTACCACTTTATCGTAATTAATGTTCGTGTGTGTATGTATGTATGTCTGTTAACGCGTAACCTCTGCGATCTTTACAAGCTTCTATTTTCTCTTGCTTGACTGCTATTCAACTGTGTTGGATATTCTTTTACATTTAGCCATATCTGCTCTATAGCTGATCGCACTTACCTACATACGTATAGGGTTTTTCAATAGGGGTGGTACAAAAGTAGACCTAGGGAGACAGTAAAACTTTGCCATTTTTCATGGAAAGGTATACGATCCAACAACGGGTCGAAATTATTAACGTTTTCGTTCGAAATTCGGAGTTAGTAACCTCAACTTTAAGAGCGCTACTTAAAATTTATGGTCGTCACAATCATCCAGTCTGATCAACGATTGAGCGTCTAGTGGAAAAATTTGAATCCACAGGCACAGTACGAAATGTTAGCGTGCCAGTCAGACAAAGAAGTGCCCGTATTGTCGAGAATATAGTTAGCGCATCGATTGAGTAAGACCCAAATTAGTCTCTCATACGTCGTCCTTAAGCGTTGGCCATCTCWGTGATGTCATTGTAACGAATTTTGMGAAAAGWTCTTGGCTAACATTCTTACAAGATCAAATTGAAGCAAGAACTGAAGCCGTTTGACCACCAGAATCGTCGTTTGTTCGTGAGTTTGGCTGAGCATAAACTTGAAAATGGTACGGATTTATATCGAAAAACCAACTTCACCGATGAGGCTKATTTGTGGGTGAATGGCTTGGTCAATAAGCAAAATATGTGTTATTGTTCATGCAGCAATCCACACGTACTCCATTAGTCATCATTGCATCCAAAAAAAATTACGGTTTGGTGCGGTTTATGGGCCGGCGGCATCATTGGGCTGTACTTCTTTCGTGATGATCAAGACCGGTATGTTGCTGTGAATGGGAATCGCTACCGCTCAATTATAACCGAATATTTCTTGTCCGATTTGGTTGATATGGACTTGAACAATAAGGGGTTCTAGCAGGTTGGTGCCACAAGCCAYRCAGCGAATGTCACAAACGATTTATTGAAAATCAAGTTTAGTGAACTGTTATCTCACGAWATGGCCCAGTCAATTGGCCGCCTCGATCGGGCGATTTGACGAGGTTAGACTATTTCCTGTGGGGCTACGTCAACAAGTCAGCTACGTTTGATGAACCACGTTCGAATATCGAACGTGAAATTGCAGCAGTATCGGCCGATTTACTTGTATGCTTGACAACCATCGAAAATTGGGGTCAGCTTCTGCACTTCTGCAAGCATGCAATTGATAGTTATGCAAAAGAAGTCTAGTTCCATACATAATGGCATCGAATACGTGTACTTTTACAGGAATAAAGAATTTCATTGATATACCAAACCGTTTTTGTTTTATTTTGTACCGCTCTTATTGAAAAACCCGTTACTTATATGCCCCCACTAAGGGCTTGGCGTAGCTAATTTCGCCTTTCAAGCTCTTGTCTTTTTTCAACGCTGCTTTTGTTTTATTAAATTTTTGTATAGCTTTCAGATTTTTGATATACGCCTTGAGGTATCGCCTCTCTTGTCAGCCACTTTTTTTTGCCATCATTCTTAAAGATACATATGTTTAGAGGTACAACGGAGGGGCCATTACTGCGCATAATATGCGTGATAAATTACCATAAACATATTATTTCACGGTTTATTTGGAGTTCCTTGGATTTACGAAGCGATTAAGCGTGAAATTCGGTGAGATAGTAAATCCAGATACATATTTATTTGTGTAAATCGTAGTGCTCTCCACATGTGTTGTAAATATGTATGTCTGTTTGTGCCACCACTTAATGTTGTGGCGTATTTAGTTAATCGATTTGATATGCTGTATTGATTTGATTTTATTATAACGATTTGTGAAAGTTGTGAAGGGCTTAATTGTCCAAGTCATAAAGATAAATGTGATTAAATAACGACTCTAACTAATTATCATATAAATAGCTAATTCTCTAAAAGGAGGATAATAAATTTTCTAATTACTTTTTGTTTAATTTTGGATAAAATTAGCTTGTGATCTCATTAAGAAAATGATCATCACAATGTATAAAAATGATATATACATTTTGGTATCTCTTCGAGACACTTCGGACAAGTCTTACAGACAGGCTAAAGATAAAATCGAGATCCCGTAAAAATATAGGAATTGAGGTTCTTGATTCATCAATTGTTAGAGATAAAAATGTGTAAAAAAAAATTATGCAGCGCACTGGGCGCCTGGGGAGGGATAGAATGCAAATTGCCTGATCCATCAGTTCTTGGAAAAAATCCGAAAATTGTGCCAGAGCAACCAGTCGCACTGAGGACTTCGGGCCCAGCAGGAATTACTCCCGATCACTCCGTCTTTCTGGCACTGCTCATAGGTTGCAAAAATCATACTATATTTATACATCAGTCCAATATAGCGTATAGGATATATATATGGTACAAACTTACCGAATAATCTCAAGTGCTTATATGGAAMACTTTTTTGTTTGATAAGATATCTTCACGACTTTTATAACAGATTATTACCCAAGGAAACACTACAATCTCAGAAGAGTTTGTTCAGATCGATGCACTATAACATATAGCTGCCATACAAGCTGACCCATCAAAATYTAGTCTTTGTATGAAAAACTTTTATATATGRCAAGATAACTTMACGAAATTTGGTGTTGATTATTCTCCAAGACAGTAGTATAATCTCCGAAGAGTTGATACAGATCGAGTCACTATACCATATAGCTGCCATATGAACTGACCGATCGAATTCAAGTCCTTGTATGGAAAACTCTTTAATTTGACAAGAAATCTTTACGAAATTTTGCACGARTTATTGCATAAGACAGCGCTATAATCTCTGCAGACATTATATAAATCGCAMGACTATAACATATACATAGCTGCCATACAAACTGAACGTTCCAAATAAGGATCAGTTTATACCCTCTTTGCTATAAGAAATGCACTTGTGAAGGTTATTATTACTTCCTGGCGGCCGTAGTGAACGTTCTTGCTTATTTTATTTAATTTTGTCAGCTTCAAATTCAAAATCGCTTCCCTTTAAAATGTGTTAATATCTCTTTATATTATTATGACACTTGAGAATTGGCACCTAACTGCATGCCATTACTCAAATTTAATTAAATGAATTGTGTATGCCGGGCTTTGTTATTTTTATTTTGCTATAATTGCTACAATTTCAGCATAAATGAGGCATTCGCATAAATTATTTGCATTTCCGCTGCGGGCCGGCCAGTGGAGACTACACTTAATACCTGATAAGCGCTGACAAAGGCACACAGCCATGCATATATATATATTTATATACTTATATATGTAAGTAAGGCTGTATGCTGCTAATTTGCTTGCATTACGCGTACATTAACTGGGCGACCCTTAGAAGTGGCAATTCGTCGCTTTGGGCAGCAAACAAGTGTTGTGCGCTGGTGAGCTTCCCATTTAGCTTGTTGCTGCCCGCATCTTTAGTTGTACATTTGCGCATAATTACGTTGCTAAGTTTAAGTTTGAACTGCGCCTCTAAGTAAAGCGTATCTATTGCGTTCGTCAACGCCTGCGTCTGCGGCGTTTGCCGTCCGTCTGYGTTGTTTTGCGTATAATTTTACACTTTCGCATGCAAATTAATTGCATGGCGGTGCTGACTACGACAAMAACAACAACAACGTGCAATAATAAGCGCATAAATTGGATAAATGTTCTGAGTGTTTATTTGTGTGTGTTGGTGTGTTGTTTTAACTAAGCGCGTTTTAGCAAATCTGCTCACGTTCCAAGCAAGTAGGCCTGTTGTCTTCCTTCTACACACTTACGCATGCACAAAGGCMSRSSYSKGCCTGTATATTTTAAGCACTAAGCAGYTGTATTCCGCATTGTAGACAACCCACAGCTGCGTKGCTTGCCCAGGCCAGCCCAGCCGCATAGTTGAGTGCCGCGGACGCCCGCATCCTGCATGRCGCCCGCTTCTCACACTCTTGTTATCCTCTAATTTACCCACATTTTCTCGTATTTGTAAGTATTTATGTCGAATTATTTGTTTTTGACGCAAATTAGCAGCAATAGCAGTCAATTACTTACTTACTTACGCACTTGAGCACTTCTAATGAAATTCATTTCGCAGCTTTTCCACTATTTAAGCGTTGCTTTATGAGGAGGCTGCTATTAATGTACACTGAGGCAAAAGCATCCTCACTGCCCAACATTCTCAATGCTCTAACTGCGCATATAAAGTCAGACTACTGCTGGAAAATGCTTGCGATCCAGCCAAAAGTATCGAAAGTATCCTTCGCCTCCTGCAGTATAGGTAAATAAGTGTTTTCGCTTTCAGCTGCGGCGTGTTTGTTGAGGCGTGTTAATTCTCCATTTCATTTGTTTGCTTAAATTATTGTGGCATTAATTAGGTTTTCTCTGTTTCAGCTCGCCTTTGACAACTGTCCGGATGACATTGCCTACCAATGGTTCACACTAGCTCACCCACACAATAGCACCCACAGATGCCCTACACCAGTTCACCGGCACACACCGCTGAAGAAGCGTAATTGCATTTGTCGCTTCGCTCTATTGGCTCGTGAAAGAGGATCCGACGTCGAGCCAAATTTGTTTTAGCCATGTAGCTCATTTCAGGCTCAATGAATATGTAAGCAAGCAAAATTGTCGCATTTTGGACGAAGAACAACCTGAAGATTTCATCCACAAAAAACAGCGGTTTGATGTGGAATCAACAATCCATATTTCTACAAAAATTATGAAAATGAGAATGCAACCGCCAATGACGGCCGTTATGTTGCCTTGATAAACGATTATTTCATGCCTGAAATTGAAGTTTGTGATCGCATCAACCGTGTGATATTACACCGTYAGACCTTAGATATGTAAAGTYTAAAGTCAATGCGAACAATCTCGCTTCGATTTGGGCCTTGTAGCAAAACAACACGCGTATCATTTGCCAGTTCTTAGTCGAAATGCTCAAACGAAAATTGGACTCAGCGGTTGGACCATCTGACCAACATTTGAACGAAATAATCTTCATTAAATAAATGCCAAAGAATGTTCTTTCGAGTGGTCATTCGTGAGGCTTATGTGTTTTTTTTTTTATAAAAATAAGGAGCCTCGAAATGGACCAACCAGAATATGACAAATGATCAGCATGACGAGCTGAGTAGATTTGGCCGTGTCAGTTTGCCTTTTCCTTTCTCTCTGTCTTTATATACACATATTAGTTCCTCAGMTTTTGAGATATAGTTCCAAGATTTTGCTTCCGTCCATTTTGCTCCAAGAAACTACTGATTTGCTAAACAAACTGATCTACTTATATGGGAATATTTTTTATTTGACGAGATATCTTCACGAAACTTGGCATAGAGTATTGTGTAACACAAGGGTGCAATCYCCAAAGAAATTGTTCTGATCGGGCTACTATAGCATATAGCTGCCATACAAACTGATCGATCAAAGTTAAGTCCTTGTATCGCAAACTGCTTCATTTGACAAGATATCTTCACGAATGCTTGCATAATTTATCATCCGAAGTAAGTTATACTATATATAACATTTATATCTGCATTACAGACTGAATTACCGAAATATGTTTGATTTCCGAAGGCTATTCGGTGCAACCGCAGTTTTTTCTTGTTTTCATTTCACATTGACAAATTAATTTCATTTACAAGTAGATATGCATATGTTTTACACACATTAAAAGCTTATTTAAATTAAAAGAATATTCACGTTACTGTGATACAGTTGCTTGTAATAATTTGCATTTCTCAATTTAAGCACTCAAAGACTCAAATTGCAAGAGCCCATTAACCACACAAAGCCATTGAAGAAGGTGCAGGCATCCTTTGAGCGCAGACACTCAATCTTATATTGCTTGCTTTGACTTCTTTCGAAACCAAATAAAGTGAAATTGCGGCGCATGCGAAGCTGATTGAATGCTGATAATATCGATAAAGCCGCAGCAAAGCAAAACCAAGGACTTGCTGTTATTATACCGATACACCAACACAACGTAAAAAGAATGATGGAAAAATGAAGCCAAAAACCAACGAGTTGTGCACAAAGGAAGAGCAAGGAATTGGTTGAAAGAATGCAAAAATAAAAACCTCTTATCTATTAAAACCGGCACACGGTACACGCACAAAGCTAAATGGAGATGCAAACGATAGGCGATAGGCCAACCGGCAGCGAGGACGCTGCCAGCACACATGGCATGTTTGTATGCGCCGGCAGATTTTGTCAATAAAAATTTCRGCGTTGAGCATAAATGCAAAAATGCAAAAAAATATCACTTACAGTGCGAGCAAATAGCAGAGGGACGAAATAATTTGCAGTTTTTTGCTGCGGGCGCAGAAATACTTTTCAAACGGCGGAAAGGATAATTGCAAAAGGACTAAAACTAAACAATGCTTTAGCTTGTACGATGGAAATAAACGCAAATAAACGCTGAAGCACTTTTTTGCACAGCAAATATTTTGGTGATTTGAAGAGTTATGTCCGTACCTGAAAGTTGTGTTGGCTGGTTGCGTGTGCTGCCGAGGGTTGTGCGAAATAGGATTTTGTGTTGTGGTTTATTGAAGTTGAAGAGAAATATTGACGGGTGATGGTTGTGGCAGGACGGAGGTGTTGCCAATACACAACAATTCATAGCAAACAAAAAGCATAGCCACCAAACAATGAAGTGGTGCGCCGCTTGTCGTTATTCATACATACATATGTATGTGTATATGTGTGTGCCTGCGATTGTGGCAGGCTGGAGAGTGCAGATTTTTTTTTTTTTTGCACACCAAACGCTGCCGCTGTAGACTTCCTCCGACTGCGAAGTCACAAACAAAAGACGCAGCACAAATGAACGCGCAGCGCGCAGCAAAGCCAAACAAGCGCACACTCCGCGCACCGGATGTGAGTAATTAAATCAAAGCGCCTGGGACGCACGCATGCCAAGCTGTGCATCCGCAGCAAATGGGTCGGAATAGYTCACCTTTGAGCAAGTCAAAGCGTTGTGCTGGCGCAATGGGAACTGGAATGCATTGTCATTGGCGTAATTGCGCACGCACAAACGCAAGCCAYACTCACACATGCGTACATAAATACACATATGTGTGTTCTACCGCTGCARGGCATACCTTGTTGCACGCGCTGTTGCCGTGAGATTTGCGCCGCAAAAATTGTCTTGCCAACAAACGCACTTCCGAGTTTTCCCATATAGCATACATACTTACATATATACATATGTATATATTTATTTATTTTCTTTGTGGCAACAAAGTCAGCGACAGTTAATTATTTGCTGTCACTGTGGCGCGGAAGTGGTGCATTTGTGGCAAGCATTTTTGCTGAAGAAAAATTTATGACTTCTAAAAACTACAGGAAGCCAAGTAATTGCACATAACTTTTATTATTTGAAAGGCGAAATGACAAATAGGCGTATCTGCTGTGTAACAAAGCAGTTTCTTTGGCAGAAATGTGCGACTACTGAAGCATATGAAGCGTAGAGTTAAAGCGTGTATGTTTAAGAAAATAATGTTGATGTTGAAAAATTCCGTTAAAAATTTAATTAAAACAAGAAAACGCTTAAAAAAATTCAATCAGTTTGTTTGGCGAAAAAATAGCTTCGTGGGGGAAAAATGTACGGAAGAAAAATCTCAGAACTACATATATCTCTAGAACTGAGAAATTAGTATGCGTATATACTTATAGACAGCGGACATCACAAAATTAACTCAGCTCGTCATGCTAATCATTTACCATATAAAGGATGGTTCATTTCGAGGTTCTTTATTTTTATRAAGAAAAAACACAGMAACCTCAAATTTAATGAAGAATGTTATTATCGTTCAAAAGAACATTCATTGGGCATMTATTTTTTGTAGATTACCTCTTTCTACGTCTCAAATGRTTCATCCATTGAATCAGATTTTCGATGACTATTTCGAGCAATTCGACTGGTAATGGTAATGTTTAGGAAAGTTGAACGGCTTCAGTTCTTGTATAAGYTGTATTTTGTAGGCTTCTCCCACGTTTTCTTGCGGATGCTATACACTTCCTGACAAACATAATAAGTATGCACTGTTTAGGGGTCATAATTATATTTTAGCATAATTCATCTATTATTGACTCAGTCGGCTTAGGTCGTGTCCAGAATAGAGCGAGAATCGACTAACAGTTTATAAGTAAGCCAGTAAATCCTTCCAGGCACCGAAGCCCTGAGGTTATGCTCATTCCCCAATAATGGAATTTGTATTCTAGTTTTTGATTCCTCTTGCAAAGACTGTGTCGAGGGTCAAGAAGCGACCTATTTACAGCTGTGTTATCTTCCTATTTCATTGCTGGAATAAAGCAGCTTCATAACACTCTACAGAAAATGAAACTTTTCAGCATTTCCACATGTGAAACTATAATATTTATAMGAATTTTATTCTCCGACAGATAGATTTTCATGATTGCCTTAAAAATGTTTCTAAGATGCTTAACGAAGATCTACCTATACAGAAAAGAGCTAAAAAATTATGGATGTATATCTAGCAAAAGTTTTGACAGAGCTAAAGAGTTAGTCTAAGCTAATAAAGAAGAAGAAGAAAGAGTTAGATAATCATTTCTAATGTAGATCTAAGTCTAGCCGAACCTCAAAGAAGATAACTGAGATTTGTTAATACATTGTTTTCAGTTTCCGGACTTCTCTTCGGTGTTCAAAAACATTTTACCAAACCATGTGTAGGCTGTAAGACCATCCAAACCTCAGAAAGAATACTCAGAAAGAAACATTTATCTTATCTTAAATAATTGATTTATCATACATACTCAGATCAGACAGCATGACCGAAAATACGGTCTATAAAGAGATCATAAAATAAGTGTGACCAAAAGAAAAAATTATTACAAGCCGMSAGGTCGCACATCAAGCGCTATTAAGTACACCCTCATACTTCGCCTTAAGATAAAAGATGAAGAAAAAGCCGTCGCTCCTTTTGTGCGCAGTTACTATCGCTCTAGTTAAGCCGCTTATAATTAAATCGAGCCTACTTTTCTCTGTTTCTGGTTCAGAATTTAATATAATCAATGGGCTTTTATTACACAACGCATTCCATTATTTACCGARCATCAGCTGGCGGCATAATCAGCTGCGTCCATTGATGGCTGTTCATTTTTATGGGCGAGCGCACACATATCGGCAGCAAATACGAATTGGTAATTAGTAATTGTGAGTCGGTCAGCCGAGCTGGCTGCCGTCCGGCCGGACCAGCAGTCCAATGSCAGAGACATTACTATTTTCATTCAATGAAGTGGCAATTAAAACGTTTTCAATGCGGCAGCCAGCACATGTGACCAAATATGGCGCAGAGTAATGCATGTGGCGCGGCTGGCAGGCAACGACGACAGGGCCAGCTTGTTGGGCGAAACTCTATAGGCTTACAAGCGGCTTTAGGTTTGTGTGGCAACATATGGCGCTCGGTTAACTATGTAGGCAGTCAATTTTAAAGCCAATGGCTGAAATATGTTTGTGATTATTGATTTGAAATGTATTACTTCAGTGAGAGCACATGCTACCCTATAGCGAGTTATCCTAGTCTGAAACCGTTTCGACTTTTGTGCACGAAGCTTCACTATAGCCTGATCTATTGAGTTGGGTACTATGTTTCTTAGCAATCAGAAGTCGAGGACCCTAAAAGGAATATAACTATGTACTTAAACGATCAGCCAAGTGACGAGTTGAGTAGAGTTAGCCCAGTCCGTTTGCCGGTCCGTCTTTATATACACGATGTACCTCAGTTTTTGAGATATCAACCTGAAATTTCGCACACGTCCTTTTCTCACTAAGAAGCTGCTCATATGTCGGAACCGTCGTTATGGAAAACTTATTTCATTTGGCAAGTGTCATCACGAAATTAAGTGGAGATATATTTAGCGCATTTCTACAATTTCCGAAGAAATTGTTCGGATCGAACAACTATAACATATAGCTGTCATATAAACTGAACGATTACACATAAGCCCTTGTATGGAAAACTTGTTTACCTGACAAATTTATTGTCACAAAATTTGGCATAGATTATTATGGAAGGTGTTTCTACAATATTCGAAGAAATTGTTCAGTTCGGACAATTATAACATATAGCTGTCATACAAAGTGACCGATCCAACTCAAGTCCCTGTATGGAAAACTTGTTTAACTGATAATGTATCGTCACAAAATTTCGCATAGAGTATTAGYTAAGACAAATTGATCGATTAAAATCAAGAAAAAGGTAGTTTATGAGTTTTACGCAATAAAAAACTGGTACGAAGTGGAACAGAAACGACATTCGTTAAGAAAATATTTTGGTTTGACTCCACTAGCTACCATAGCAATGCTAGAGCAACTCCTGGTTTATAATAATTAAACGAGACCACGCCCTTGTAGGTGAATCCGTCATATATTAGAGACTGCACTTTTCTGCTGGGTGGGCGCACACATTGGCAGAGTTAATGAGCCAACATTTCTAATTATCAGCTTTAGTAAAGCAAAAGAGGCGCTCACGGTGATTAGCCACTCCGCCCCGACCTAGTCAATTGTGAAATTAAAGCTTGTAATAATATTATAACAAAATAATATGCCTGTGGCAATTAAAWACATAACCTCTATACAATTTTTGTTGCCTTACCCTAGCAAAAGGTATCAAAAAAACGAYTTCAATCACGCAACTTAACCGCCCACTCCTTACCGAGTATAGGAGCGCACCCACCCATAGCAGCCACTTTCGTTTTCACCACTCTACTTGAGCGCCACAATAGCGCTGCTTACGAGTACTTCATATATAAAAATTATATTCTTTCATAGTCATATAATATTTTATGAAAATCATAAAATTTTTCTACATGCTCGTAAACAGGGCAAGTCTGAATGCTGCGCATACTTGAGGTACTCATCGTAATTTCTATGCGTTCAAGAACACAATTTCCAAGGGCACTTGCAAGTATTCGCTCGGTTAAAATTGATGGCACAATGGCTCAATAAAATGCTCGATGAATGGCTCCATGGCATTCGACTAACGGCAGCTGGCTGGAGATGCGCTCACTCGTTCGCTCTCATATTGACATTTTCTATTTGTAGCTATGCAAGTGTGTATTTATATGGTATAATGGATGTGTGTTTATGTGTGGGTGTACAGCAATTCAACGAAATAGTGAAAACATAAAAATGTGGTTGTCGATTATACACAAATGTGTGTATGTACATATGTATGCCTGYATAGCGCAGCTTGAGAACTCAGCGTTGTCAAACTGTCGACAGAATACGATAATGATAATTGTTTATGGACGCTGATAAAATATACTCGAACTCGAACTCGGACTCACGAACACATGCAAAGAGTTTTTCCTAAAACTTGTGAGTTCGATTTAAAAATTTAGGAATCGATATATTTTACACTTTTGTATACTTTTTTTTCGAATCGAGCTTACTTTGCAGAACTACTCTGAAAGCAGGCTATGTAAACCCTGCCGATACAGAAACTTCAATTATATGAAAATAGGCTTAGTAGAGGTCGAACAYTATTCTATSATTAGAAAATGTTAAAAAATCTTASATTAATTCATCAATATTTTCGCTGATATTCAATAACCTCCTGTACATTATATATTAATTCAAAACAGCAGAAAATAAATTAACAATTTCGGTTCATGAATTCAGAACGGTCAAGGAGAAAATCAGATCAGCCTGAATATATATGTTTAGAAATGTAAAGGACCTCTGAAGCCGCAATCACTAAGCTTTGTTACCAATTCTGACTAGGGGTCATGCACTATTTTATTATCAGATTAGTTAAAAGAAATACGACCAGTCTTTTCCATAAAAGTCAATACCATTCTAAATGTAGGCAATAAATGACTGCCGATTCAATATCATCCTAAATGTAGGCAACATCTCTCGGCCGATGTATTTACCAAAAAATATCGGGAGGATTTTAAATRTCATTATATAATAACGGGTGTTGTTTTCAGATCTTTGATTGTCAATGGCGGAATACTTTTTCCGAGTTGGTCTTTTTGASAGCTTTCACTGGATACAAACTGTTTGGTTTGGCATTTCATAAGGAACAGACTTACTACTGTAGAAGAATGTTTAAATAGTGTAGATTTATGACCAAAATAATGGTTTTGGTTCGCGGTATGCATYTATGTCCAATATTCATTCGATATAACGCCCAACGGTGTCGGTAATTCGAAGAGCCATKGATTGGTTTCGGACCACATTTACTCTAGTAGATAATGGATATTTTCGAAGGCGCCGTACGGCATCTATATCCAATATTTATTCGACATAATRCCCAGCAAAGTCGCTAATTCGAACAACATGGATCGATTTCGCAACACGTTTCTGGCATTCTCAAAGATGCCATACCTACTGAAGACACTTTTCTGTGAAATGGTGATGATTGCTACAAAAAAATCCAGCGCGATGCAAGTGAGGTCAATGAGCCCAAACCCAGATGACCACCAATCAAGATTTTCACAAGAAAATATTTTTCAGGTGTGAGGGTCACTTTTTGTTGAATGGGAACGATAACAAACAAAACTGTCGTATTTGGAGTGATGATGATACACAAATCAGTGTTGAGGCGTTGTTATATCTTCAAAACATGATGTGATTTATGGATGGAAGAAGTCAATATTTCTACAAAACTGACGCCGGATATAATATGATAGCCATTTGGGAACCCTATAAAGTCATGTTTATTGACTTTTYCGTGCCTRAATTGGAGGATGTTGATGTGAACGGCCTTTGACGCTAACCATGCAGCCTACGTAATAATCAATTTATTGAAGAAAATACATGATTAGCTCATCATCTCGCCTTGTAGGTTTTTGGCTTCAGCTCCAAGTTGGTTCGATTTAACACGGCTGGACTTTATTTGTTATTTCTATGTGGTTATGTGAAGTCGCTTACTTGCGCAGATAAGTGAATGAGGATTGACGTCTTGGAAGAGAAAATTCGGTGTGTTGACATAGTATATTGCTGATAAACGCCCTCAATTGCTGCCAATCGAATCTCTCGGCTGGAAYTTTTTTCGAACCAGCCGGGGCGGTCACTCGCTCGAAATAGTTTTTAAAACTGCCTAAACATGACTAAATTCTTGGTCAGCACATTAAATTATATGAGACTAATTTCTTCTTTAGAATCAAAATGATTGTATTATATGTGGAATTAATTGACTGGATAGAAAAGTAATGACTCTTTCATTGTTGTATTTAGATCAGAGAGTATATTAGGCTGGGTTCAACAAGTTTTGGTATCCATTCTCACTTTGAAAAAAACAAAAAAAATGTCAGCAGTTAAAAAAATATCATGCGGAAAGGATAACGAGTTCTAAAAGACATTAAAGGCTCACAGCATCTTTTACCGTTATACTGTGATGAGTCTCTGATTAGTTAGACAATACATGCTATAAAATTACACTAATTCTCTTCTTTATATTTTTTATTTCTTCTAGTTTTATATCTGATGTTTGATGATTATTAAAGAGATGTACGTCCTCTTTAAAAAAAATACTCATGCAACCTACTTCATAAACCAAAAACAACACTAAAAAAATAAGTATGTATATATGGCATAACTCCAATTACTCTCGAGCAATTATCGAAAATTGCGCTAGTCGTAAAACATAGCGCATAAAAAATCGACATAGACCCCGCTTTACGGCCACAGCTTCCSTTAAGAAAAAAAGGTCATAATTTCATTGATATGTATTTTGCTTAAAGCGATAAAAGTCTTTGGGGCGCAATTAAAGCGTTAAACGTGAGCACATTTTTAATTAGAAACATTTGCAAGAAATTTATAACTTTCATCATGCAAAAAAAGAATTAAGAAATGGCCGATAATAGAACATAAAGTTTTGTAACAAAATTAAATCAACAGCTGACCAGCATTACGGAGGGTGGACCATAAGGCACGCACACAGCGCAAAGCACGCTGAGGAGTAAAATACATATATGAATGCATACACACATACACACAGATATTGCGTAGTATAATCACGCTTGCTGATAAATATGCACACCAAGCCAGTCGGCATTTAAAAATATTGCCGAAAAAAATGCTATAAAAATAGCCAAGTGCCGACTGTGGTGAAAATCAGCGCCAAATGCAAATAAAAYTTTACGATGTCATCTTTCAAGTGTTGCCAATGAAGTAATGAACTGTCTGAGCGCTTCAGCGCTAGAGTGTTTAACTGTGTGATGCGTCTAACGGTACACACACTAAAACCATGCACTGGGCGTAGAACACCCAGAAGCGTTTTTATTGCTCGCCGCCCTTCAACTTTTTCGCCAACATCRGTTTTTTTTATTATCCTCGACTCATATTTATGCTATTTCATGACAGTAATTTTATGATTATTTTTTGCACTTTTTTCGCAATTCCTTTTGGTGACTACTAGCAATTTTACGCTGCTTTGGTTAAATTGAATTTTTTATGTTTTATTCTAAATTATGCATATTTTTTATTGCATTTAGCAATGCCYGAATTTATGGCTCTATTTTGCCTAATTTTCTCAGTTTTTTTTAGTGGCAAGTCTTGTAGTTGTGTTTGTGTACTGGCGCTTGATAGCAGCGCGGTAGAGAATTATTCATGAGTGTTGCTTTTACGAGCGTACTTGAATTAAATACATACAATATTTAGCTTGTATTGCGTGTGTAATTAATTTTTGTCATTAAG
>NW_017535608.1:111553-120352 GCF_001853355.1 Bactrocera latifrons | reverse complement strand
AAAAATGTTTTTAAGTTTAAATTATTATAACCTGTTTTTACCTACAAACAATTTTTTTAACACAAAACAAAAATGTTTAAAAAAAGGTATCAAATGTTTTTTAACTAAACAATTTATTTTTTAATTAATTCGATGATTAAAAAAAAACAAAAAAAATTTAAAACAAAACAAATATATTGAAAATTTTTTTTAAGACAAAACAAAAATTTTCTTTTGCGATAAAATACACTTAAACTGTCAAAGCACAGAGTACCTAATTAATGTTTCAGTAGTCAATTAAGCTGGATTAAATACACTTTAGACACGCATTTATGCATACAAAAATGAAAGAAAAATTKTGAAAAAAATTCAAATTAGTTGCAAAGTAGAAGATCAATAAAGGATTATTTACAAATTTCCCTGATAGTACATTCCTTATAATACCGTTCAAATTTAATATTTACAATAAAATGAGCAAAGCTTACTTGCCTAACAGAAAATAGCAGCGTGCAGGAAGAAAATATGTAATAGAGCTTGAGAAGTTTGTTATAAAATTATTTAAAGGCAAGTCAGCTTAAAAAATAGTATTTTTTATTTCAATAACCGCATAAAATTGTGCACCCCTGCTGCTTTAAATGCTGCCTAACTCATTACATTGGTGTCTAATTTAGTTTCCCATGTATTTTTATATCCAAAAATAACCAAACAGGAGATTATATCATTATTTTGGTATATATGTATTATTTATACAAATACAAATATACATATATATTTACAAATAAATATAGCTGAATATATTTATACACTTTGTGCGCTCTMCACCCCTGAAATGCCAACTGCATGCCCTTGAAATCGAAATAAATTTCAATTCRGCGGCCTTTAGCAGCCGGTAAATATAGAGTGGGTAAGTAAAACCAAATAAAACGCGCTATATTTCTGCACCCCTACTTGTGCTGSGCGCTGCTTTTTTTTCCAAATATTGACCTTGAAAATCGATAGCTAAATTAAATTCAATGCCAAGGGCTGGCAACACAAGTGCGGATATGCACTGTACTTATATATATAGTATGTGCACACATGTATATATTTATACTTGTATATATATCTTTGAAACTCTTATATATGGATGCAAACATGTGTATACTCACACATGACAATATTAAGCTGTTTTCAGGCGGACACCCTTTTGTTAAAACACTTTTACTTTCCAAACGCCGTGTGTTCTTATTGAATATGCATACATACGCTGGCGCATAGCTATGTGAGTGAATATGTATAAATATGTATGCAGCCGTTTATATATATGTATATTTTTGTATCTATATATATATATATATATAATATTTATATAAATGTGCGCGTGTACTTTATGCTAAAACCAAATTATATGAATTAGTCAAGTGAAACTCTTTGAGTAGATGCGTTGAAGTAAATACGTTTTGACACACAGGGTAGGTTTATACTCGTGCGGAGAACGTCCTCAGGCATATATATTTCACAACGGACCAAAATGATATACATACATACATATGTATTATGTTTASTGCCGCTAACAGCTGTAGCTTACAGCTCTTCTTATATAAAATGCATGAGAACTGAAGCAGGCTGTGATACTAAAACGTACAAGCATATAGATATGGCTATACATATACACATATATATGTATATACATATATCGCCACCAAAAATACAAAACAAAATATAATCAAAAACAGAAATTCAAAATCGGTTTCAGATATAATAACCAATATATAACCAAAGTATAACCATTTTATAACCCAATATACAATATACAAATATCGTCACCGAAAATACAAAACAAAATATCATCAAAAACAGAAATTCAAAATCGGTTTCAGATATAATAACCAATATATAACCGATATATAACCATTTTATTACCCAAACCCCAATTTTGTTCCAAAATCGGTTTCAGATATAATAACCACTTTATAACCAAACGTTTTGTTACAATATGTGCGGTTTTTATTATAACGTTTTTTCGCTTGAAAACTTATGATCTGATGTTACATTATTTTGCATTTTAGGAGTCGATATATATAATATAAAAACAATACATTTTATAGACTTATATATACACACATATGTATATGCATACATATCAAAAACACGCATGTATTAACCACAGGCAATGCAGTAATTCCCTTCGGCATTTACCTACTACATATTTAATCATGCTTATATAGGAAATTATGGTTTCGCTTTTAGCAGCCTCTGATCCACTTACAAAAAGGCTTCAGCACACAGGATGCATTCACACTCTGTCAAGTGGTTGAAACCTGAGCAGCTTTTTTTTGTGAATTTTTAATTTAAATATGCTGGTGGATGGTGTAAAAGGATATCTGCTATATCCTCTTGGAGATAGAAGATTTAGAGAAAAGCACAGTTAAGAGATGGCAGATTTAGCGAAAACGGTATAGCAAAGCCTGCACCATATTTTCATGAATGCTATGGTAAATGAGTAGAAGCAAGTTTAGCATTTAATTCTCCTAAAGGTGTCGAGTTGTAACGCTGAATTACTTAGAAGTCAACTCACAAACTGTTTAGGGTCACCACAGCAGGCACAGGAAGTCAAATCTACTAAGAAAATGTGCTAGAGGGTTGACTTTTGTTACCTGTTCGACCAAGAAATTCAAACAAAAGCAGGTCGGAAAAATGTCTACGTTTTGTTTTTTAATCTTCAACTTTCTAAAGTACTGTGGCGTCATTCCAACGGATATACTGGCAAAGGAGAGCCGAAAATCTCGGAGGGAAGGAAGAAGTAGAAATAAACATGCCCACAAGACAACAACCGAGACAGCAAACATTTGGACTCTGGCAAATCCGGTGGACAAACTCTAGACGACGCAAACAATACCTTTTTTAAGTGCCCCCGAAGAAAAGCGCCATGAGAGCATTGGAGCAGCAGCTTGAAAAACTCAATAAGGAAAATATATTAGAAGAATGGTAACCAGTGACGAAAACTGGCCGAAAATTGTCATATATGTATAATACATATTACGGACTAAAAAAGGGACATGGACGCAGACTCTCTGACTCTAGGGAATTCRAGTCAATAARAGGTGAGTYAAATAATTGGATATAAGCTGCAAAGCCGTAGGCGTTCCTTTGCGCAGAAAGTGTAGACACTGACCAGCAATARCTCCATCCAGGTGCTCCTCTGTCCCAGAGAACTCGAGTCTTGATGTTGACTGCAAAGTCGTATGCATTCTTGGAAGCAAAGAGAGTGGCAACTGACCAGTAATAGGTCCATGTTGGAAACCTTGCTCTGAAGTAATGTGAAAGCGGATCCGGGCAAGGGAAAATACATGATGGAAGAGAGAAGTGTTTACAAAGCCTAAAACCACAAAAACAGAAAAAAAGTCGTATTGCAAACAGTTTTAAAGCCTGGACAACTACACGAATTCAGTTATATCCTGTACAATTGCACACACTGGTCCCATATTTGTTTATTTTGGAACGAAGTTACGAATTATTCCCTGAACAACGCGAGTTCTTYGACTGCGTCATCGTACGTCTTACAATAAGAGGGAGTCGGAGAAGCTGTCGGTGCCTCTAATGTGAATAGTGCTCAATGCTTGTCTAAAGTTTGTTGCGTCCGAAGTCTGTTCGGCGGATGAAAAGTRAAGGAGTACAGACTACCGAATGTAACACCTAAAATTTTCGAATTCTTGACGGTCGCATTTCATATCGATTATGATGTTAAGATACAGTCTGCCGCCTTCATGGTCGACTGTGCATTTAGTAAATATGGTCGCTGATGGTCGCTGTGGATTTAGTAGGGTAGAGTGTCAGGCTCCATGCAAAGAAGAAGCGGGAAAGATAATGAAATATAGACGTTAAACGAGAGAAGTAGCGGAGAGAGAACACCACCTCGCGGTACCCATTGTTTAATTCTTTTTACCGTGTCAACGATTTTTGACAAGTTCCACGCTACGAAGATCATCCCTAATCAGGTTGCAGTAGCGGGACCACTCTTCCGACTTTTCACACATCGGGTATTTCAAGAGTGGTCAGTGAGGATTTGATGACCTTGGTTAGGTAGTTTACTCCTACCGAGCTAACAAATAATTATTATCCACGCCGTTATTCCACAATTTTTCACAGTGTACGCTTAAAAGCGAAAGTATGTTTCACAAAGACATAAATATTTATCTACATATCTACAGCAAACGGAAGGATATACATAAAGCGAAATATAAATATATGTGTGTCTATGTTACACATGCATATAAAGATTTTATGCGAATAATCGCGAGCCGAGCGCATGCCAAAATCATAAAATCACTTTGATTGCTGACAACCGTTGCATGCTGAAGCAATTTCGCTGTTACTACGGCAGGAGCACACCGCAGGCTAAGAACAACAAAGCCAACAAAYGAAGTAGCWACATAAATGTGTAATTAAATCTACAACAAGGGTTGATAGCACAACAACAACAACAGCAACGGTAATAGCGATGGCAACAATCAACACCCCCAAATGATAAGTCAGAAGCGAGATCTAAAGCCGATTTGCGCAGAAATATGACAGAAATTTTTCTTGTTATTGTTATTKTTGCCATGTCGCTTATTGCACAGCACATGCATTGGTAATGCTGATGATGACGATGCTGATGCGAGTTGCATGCATGTCACTTCCTGCGTTGTCGGCTCATAAGCAATCAAAATGTATGTAGGTGTATGTGTGTTTGTGTGTGAACATCGGATGTACCACCCTTTGGTGGTACGATGAAGAAAGCAAGATAAAATATGAGCTACGGCTGCACCGAAGCTATAATACCCTTYACAAATACAAAATATTCGTTAAAGAACTTGATTTTGATAGCTTAGTTTGTATGCCAGCTACATATATGCTATAGTGATTCGATCCGAATAATTTTTTCAGAGACTGTAGGGTTGCTTTGGATAGYAACATATGCCAAATTTCGTGAAGATATCTCGTCAAATGAAAAAGTTTTCCATACAAGTACTCGATTCTGATCGTTCAGTTTGTATGTCAGCTATATGCTATAGTGATTCAATCTGAACTATTTCTTCGGAGATTGCAGGGTTGCTTTGGTCAGTAATCCAAGCCAAATTTCAGGAAGATATCTCGTCAAATGAAAAAGTTTTCCATACACACACTTAAATCCGATCGGTTAGTTTGTACGGCTGCTATATGCTATATTGATTCGATCTGCATAAATTCTTTGGAGATTATACCGGTGTTCAGGACAATAATGCGTGTAAAATTTCGTGAAGATATCTCGTCAAATGCAAAAGTTTTCCAAAGAAGTACTTGATTCTGAACGATCAGAATGTATGGCAGCTATGTGCTACAGTGATTCAATTCGGGCGTTTCCGACAAATGAGCAGCTTCGTGGAGAGAAAAGGACGTATGCGAAATTTTAGGTTGATATCTCAAAAATTTGATATACTTATTCAGGGTATAACGAAGAAATTTGCAAGCGCCTGGCAGCCAGCAATAAAAARGTGCTCAAAGGAGCACTGTATATAGGTAGRTATGCATGTGTGAGTTTACGYTGTCAAATCGGCAATTCGCCACGTCATCGCCCATAAAGCAGCGCTGACAATAGCGWCGACGACGACTGGCAAGAAGACGCTTTGCAATTCGAGCACATGCAATTTAYTGCCTGCCACACGGGCATTTCCGCCACACTGCCACATGATGCACATGARCAYACACACACTCACAGACAGCTGTTTAAGCWGTGGCTTGTTTGTGCATATAGCTGTAGTTAGATAGGCATGAGCGCATTTGTACAACATGCGGCATGGCAACTGTCAAAGCAACCGAGCAAACAAATCGAGTCGGTGCTCAAAGAGTCTACGCCGTCGCGCCACACGCGATAAATCATAACAAAGCGGCATCATTGAAGCGGCTCAAGTAATGGCGGTGCAGCGGCAATGGGTTGTAAAGCAAAAGCAATAGCAAAAGCAAAAAACAACTTGCCACAATGCAAGTGATGCATTTCCAGGCGGTTGGCAACAMGATTGCTTTGCAAACAACTGATTGACTATCTGACTGTATGATGGAGTGAATGAGTGAGTCATATCGTCAACCAACCTTAAGTATAAAGTCTCGCCTACAATGTCTCTCCRCGTTTCACTCATCACTTTTAGTTGATACTTTTAGTGCAACATAGAACATGCAATACGCATATGTGCTCAATGACTTTGCTTCGGTGCAAAAAGACACACACACGAATGCGTCTACCTGAAACTTCAAAGGCGCTTGCGAATCCTTTTCAATCCAGGGTGAATGTCTGTTTCGTTGCGGAAATTTCGCATTTCCACTTTTTAACTGCTTTCCCATGTGGCGCGCTCTAATTGTTCACTTTCGACATGTGGAAATCAGCAAATCTTCAAATTAGGTTCATTTCATAGCTGCCCGTGTCAGCTCCAGGTGTTTCAAGAGSAACGGAGTTAGATGACTTTATGAAAAATAACAATTAGTAAAGTCTGATGATCACTTGAAAGATATCAAAAATGAAATGAAAAAGTACAAAATATCAGTAGATTTGAAAGAATCATGAGCTACTTAGACAAAAACGGATTTCTTATGGAAAAAATTACTTTTGACTGACCAATACATATGTATGTAGATTGTATATCGAAATTTACGAGTTTCCTTCGTTTTAAGGCTGAAATGACCTTTTCGGTGGCTGTTCAAGGGTTAAAATGTTCTTCGAAAGATTTTATTATGATAYCACAAAACAATCTAAGCAACAAGGACCGCCGTCGAAGGCCCGAWTAAATTGGCGCCATATGTCAGCAAGCCGAAATTCTTCTCCAAGACATCAATCGTCACGGACTGGCTGGCGTGAGAAGTCGTATTGTTGCAACTACACCAATGGTCCCACCCATCAAAATATTTTACATATGTACATAGGTGGCAACCCTTACAAAAAAATGTTTTCAAGTATATGGTTTCCAAATCCACCCATTTTGGTWTTAAAACAGATTTTCTTATATTTTCAAAATATTTACCAAAAATTTGGAGACGGCAACACTGATACAAATATTTTAGGCAGTAATATTTTTTAAGCGTATTTATTTGCAGTCAATTGTAATYTGTAATTTATTTAGTGAAATAAATTGAATAAAATGTTTAAGCAAGTGGTCACCCTTATCAAAAATATTTTATTATTTTCAATTTTTTTTCTCTAATATGTTAGGTACTTATATGTGGCAACTCTGCCCATCATATATTTTCAAATATAATTTTTTTGAGCTATTTTAATGTGTTATCTTTAACACTCTTTTAAATTACTCCTAAATTTTGTTGCAAAATTTTAAACTGGTGGCAACCCTGTTTAAAAAAATCGGTTAGATCTTTCAGAACCATGTCAATTCTGATATTCCAGTTGAAAAATTTAATTAGTTTTAATAAAAATAATAATAATAAATTTTAAACTGGTGGCAACCCTGATTAAAAAGTACGATTTAGTTCTTTTGAAACCATTTTTATTCCGATATCCCAATTGAGACATTCTATTGATTTTAACAAAAAACCAATAAAAAATTTCAAACTGGGGGCAACCCTGATTAAAAAATTGAATGACAAACCGAAAACGTAAGAATTTTCAAATATCCAATTTTCACTTCAGGCAATTTAAAAAATTAAAAACGTAAAAGGCAATAAATAAATAAATAACACTTTAAAACTCGCAGCAGAGTCTGCTCAGCAGAAATTCAATTCGTCAAGCACGACAACAACAAATGCGCACCCAACACTTCCATGCCGCCTGAATTGAGTCTGCGCTTTTCATTTATTTGTATCCCTTTACACTTTTTTCAGTAATTTTTATGAGCTATAAAAACGTGGCGGCAATCGTTAAAATGCAACTCGAAACACAAAAACTTATTAAAATGCAAAAACAACAACAGCGCTGGCAACGTGYTGCAATAAAAGTAATAAAATATTACAAGAGCCCAACAACAATGTCGAATAAAACAACAATCAGCGAAGCGTCAGTCATAAAACTTTTGTTGAACGCTTGCTACGCGCTATTGTTGTTGTTGYCGCAGCGATGCTGTGAAATTTGTCCCCTGGCAATAGCAGTCAAAAGCCGACAGCTCGACAAGCAGCTGGCGCWAGCGTTAGCTGTGAAAATGATTTTGCGCCAAGTGTGACGCGCTGACACAGCGACAGTCCCGCAAGACGACGCGCAGCAACAACAAAATGCAACACATGACAATACATGCAACACCGTTGGCATGCAAATGCATTGTATAGGTGTGCGTATGTTGTGTGTGTGTGTATCGGTGCGTGCAACATGCGCTTGCAACGTCATACATCAATGTCAGCGAAAATTGCGACAGCAGCAGTGGCAGCAACAACAACAAATAACAAGCACCATGCAATTGTAAAAGCCGCTAAAGAGTCCCTAGGCGCTGCTGTCGCGCTTTGACTCTTGCAACAAAAGCCGCTYATGACTCGCGCGCCACACCCGCCCACAGCCTTAAAGCAGCGTTAATATCAGGGCTGCCGCGCGCTTGGAACGTCCTTCGGRTATGCATATGAGTACGTGCCGCGTGGGTGTGTGTGTGCGCTGCAACACATGTTGACGGGCATTGTTGCCGTTGCCACCAYTGCCGCTAAAGTGCTGCTCAAGTGGTGTATTAAATATAATTTACGGTAGACAACAATAAAAAAAAAACAATAACGCTAAGAATTGCACTTGCAACACTTGCTCATTGCCACTTGCACAAGTCGTAATAACTTTACACATTCGCACGGCCACAATGTGTGTTGCAAGTTGCACGCACTCTTGCCTCAACGCACGCACACACA
>NW_017535608.1:102412-110233 GCF_001853355.1 Bactrocera latifrons | reverse complement strand
GGTATTGATAGCTAAATGGAATCATTGGTATTTTTCTTAATATATTTTTAGGTGAAAAGATCTCCTGATATTTATTCAACAGAATGTATTGCAAATCTTGATATTCAAAATTTTTTCAGCTTAAGCTAATTATAGCTGAATAGAATCGTTGRTGTTTTTCAGCTTAGGATATTGTTAGAAATATATAGAAAAGAATCGTTGATATTTTTTCAGTTTAGGATATTTTTGGCAAAATAGATCTTTTGATAAACAGTAATTATTTAGCTTGAGATAAYCGAATAGATATATTTATATTCCGCATTTATTCAATTAAAGATATTGATAGCTGAATAGAGCCCTGATAGGCCACAGACTTGAACAGTTTGTTAAGTGGTGACGTTCTAGCGTTTACAAATAAGTTTCACCTTACAAACCTTTACTCTTTCAAAACAAAAAAAATATCATTGCCATAGAACTATTGTAACCTTACTTAAGTTAAAAAATGGAAGAAAATCAAAGCTTCTGGGTATATCAGGTGTTTCTCTTTAGTAAGCGCTGGTCAAATAAAGATCATAATCTGATTGGAGTTCACAATTTGTGAAGCCATAAAGGAAGGAAAATCCATACACCATTTGAAATCATTTGAAATTTAGCTCTTCGTTCAATGAGACCCTGAGTCTCCGYAGACGGGTTAAAGCACCTWACACTACAGCTAACTATCGAAATATACAAACATCATTTTAAATCTAATGCACAGTTATTTTACAATTTTATTAAAAGCACGCTGCAGCGCGCTTCCAACTCATTGCACGCAATCCAAAAGCTACCGGATATTTTGATTGAATTCATTTCAGTTTCAATAATAGATTCACAACAAGCAATCTGAGTGCCAATAAGCGTAGATTTATCGTCAGCTGACGGTGGCAAGGTGGAAATTGTGTGCAKTGTTCGCAGGCATCAGCGCAGAGCAGACGGAGACGGAGACGRAGAAGCGGCGGAAGCGGTAKAAGAACGAGGATAAGAATAAGAATGTCATAYAACTAACACCAGCTACTTAACACAATATAATCACCAAGGACAAACAATGCCAGCCGGGGTAGCGAGCGAACAGCACGAGATATTGCGATGAAARAAGCGAAAAATTGGAAATACACTAACGCAGGGAGTTGAGAGATGAAGCAGGAGGGAGGGGGGCACAACATAAACAAACAGAAAAAATAAATGAGCGAAGAAAACACGAAAGCGTGATGTTGAGCATTATAGTCGATCACAGCAACAACAACAACAGCTTATAAATGTACTAAAACAACATCRAACGGAAAGACGGAAAGGGTGTGGAGTGCAACAGCGGAAAACCAAGTCCTGTGTATTAAAAGTGGAAGCGACACAGTTGTGCGGCTKAAAGCAAAACTACGACGCTAGTGTCGCAGCAAAGCAATAAAGCACACGATGAGGAAACGTAAAATCATGAGAAACCGTGTCTTCAAGTGGCAAGGGAGTGGGGTGAGGAGTGTGCATGYGGAAATCAAGTCCTGTTRTGCGCACCGCATTGCCGACACGATGCGGTGTGGGTTGATTAAACACAAGACAAGGACACAAAGCAACAATAACGACAGCAGCAGCAGCAGCARCAGCGGCTGCAGCAACAACAGCCAGATAGACAAAGTTAATATGCCAACAATAACAACAATGCACTATTACTATTGTGCAAAAATACAAAAGCCAGAGGCTATAGGTATACACCGCTGTATGGAATGGCATATCGACAGCAATATATATAAATCCATTTGACCATGATGAAGTCAGCCACACACCCATACACCCGCAGTGCTGCAGCTTACGAACGCTGCAGTGTTTGTGTCGGCTGGCGTGGGAAGGAAGTAASGAAAATAATGGAATTGTATAGTTGAGTGGTTGCGCGACTTGAGTACTTTTCGGTTGCCTAACCGTGTTGCACGAACCAAACTTCTGTTACCACTTACAACATTTACTTTCATTCTACGCTCCACAACTTGTCTATAAAATAAATGAATTGAAAATGATACGAGCACTTCAAAGGCGAGGAGATGGCGGACAGGCGCGCCATTCTATGCGCAATGAGGTAATAGTACCGTTACTATTATAARGCATATTATACCAGTCGCTCGGGAAAGCTTTAAGCTCTAAGGAGGCAAGCAGGCAACTCTGGGTATTATTGGAAATCGCAGCGAGAATGCGCGAGGCTATGTGGGGTGTAGTCAAGGAACGGCTGGTAGCTTGTGTAATAGTTGTATATATATATATTGAATTTAAAACAGTTAGCAAAAATTTGAGACATATGTATTAGAAATTATCATTGAAATGAAACACTTATGGCTTTCGGGACAATTTTTTACTCTTTCTTATAAAGAAAGGCTTTGTGTCAAGAAGTAAAGCTGCGAAGTCGGGGAACATTTTCGATAGCAAAACTTCGTTTATAGGTGCTACGAAATAGGTTAGGCTAGGTAAGGTTAGGCCGTCAGTTGATCAAAATCTATGGATCTCACTTGGGCAGATATWTCTACTTTGTGTTCAATATAAACACCTAAAAGTGGATCAATAGATCCYCAGAGATCGACAAAGCGTTTTGAACTCACAATAACTATGGCGATTAATATCAGTCCCAATTACTTCCCTTGATTCGCCAGGTTCCCTACGTTCGGCAAAGTTGTGTCTACCGAGATATTCTAATCTAAGCCTGGCAAAAGCCGAGGGGTTAACATCAATCCCAGTCATTTTGCTGGGTTCGTCAGGTTCTCTACATTCGGCAAAGGTGTGTCTAGTGAGATATTCTAATATCAGTTTGGCAAAAGTCGGGCAATAGAGTAGGAAGTGACAAGGTGATTCCGACTTTCTTCATACAGCTTTGACAAAGATCGTCGACAAAATATTTAGACGGCCCGCGTGTAAAATTATTGCGAAGTGTCCAGTCAGTTTTTAAAAAATTTAGGCGAAATTGGCTTTGATAAGAGCTAGTCGCTCGGAAGACAAGTATTTATTGTGGATCAGCGCCTGCCAAGTTCACTGAAGCTCCAACGCCAGAACGCAAGAAGACATCGGGAGACCGACTATCTCCCAAATGGATGAAATTTGCAATTGAAAATTCCCTAGCAAGCTTCCGGGGATTCCGCTGTGATCAGGCACCCATTTTTAAAGAAGTCAAGCACTTCCTAATTAATTTTGAGCACATTGTCAGAGACCTCGAAGAGCGTATACCGGTTAGGCTATTGAGGTGAATGCACATACATACTTCTAAATAAAGTCGCACATCGGAGCGATACATCTACTGCTACCTTGATGGCTGCCAGCTCCGCTTTAAAGGCGGTACAATGGTCTGTTGTCTGAAACTAGAGTTCAAGGAGAGCTCTCGTCACTCCAGCTTATTACTCTCTATTAACTTYGATTCATTCAAGAAGGAACCGCCAGTTAGAGGACTCAAAGGCATTATAGCCGCTCGGCTATYGGGGTGAATGGACACATTTCTGAATAAAGTTGCACTTTGAAGCAGTTGATGGCTGATGAAAGTCGCTAAGGTAGAAAATAAGTAGATGGAGAGCTCTGTACAGAATACTCTACCTCATCGACCTACGTTTCTGAGATATCGAACAGAAATTTTGCAGACATCATTTTCYCCTCAAGTAGCTGTTCAATTGTCGAAAAGCGCTTTATCGGAACACAGAAATGGAATTTTTTTTTTTTTGTAGGAGATATGTTCTCGAAATTTAGCATGTTGTATTTTTCAAAGTATTGGTACAATATCCGAACGAATCGTTTTGATCGGAGCTTTATATCATATAGCTGCCATACAAACTGACCGACCAAACTCAAGTCTTTGTATGGAAAACTTTTTTATATGACGCGTTATCGTCACCAAATTCGGCCTGAATTATAGTCTAAGACAGTGTTACAGTCTACCTGAATATTTTACAGATCGAATCTCTGCATTCCATATAGCTGCCATGCAAACTGAACCATCAAAATCCAAGTATATCAAATACATTGAAAAATCGAAAAATCACAAAAACGCTGAAGAGTGCTTAATTCATGATATAAAATTATATAAATTATTATTCTGTCTTCAACTTGATATTTTTAAGGCAATTTCGCTTGCAAATGTGTTAGCTACCTTTCGCATGACGAGAACTCAGAGCAGGAACAACTTTTCCCCACAAATCTGTTGCATTGTTTCATGCATATCTTTAGCGTTTCAATGAATTTGTTATTTAAATTTAATTTACAGTTACAAGCAATAATAGTTTGGAACTGCAAATGATGGCGAGCAAAAGCCTAAAAGTCATTTAATAGTAATTTAAACTTTTTTCAAACCAACACATGTACACTTTGATATACCAGCTGATTGTATGTACATATGTGTTTGTGCGCATACCTGAGCTGTCTGAGCGCAAAARAGCAGCACATGCAACGTTCGCATAACTTTTAATTTACTTTTGCCACCAACATAAAACCATAGTGGCACCACATTCACCACCGCACAGACACAAACACACGCATACATATATATAAGTATATATAACGGTTTTTATAACTGAGCCATTGCAACGCAGCAAGACCATAAACAAAATTTCAAAATATGCCAAACTAAAAGTTATGATGCGCTTTATTATTACATTATTTTTGCTGTTTTTGTTATTGTAACCGCATTTYTTGTTTTTTTCTGCTTTTTTTGTATGTGTACAACTTCCGCTATAAGCTTATGGCTCGCTTGGCCAAACCTGCAATTTTGCAGCAAGGACTAATTTTAATTGTTATTCATGACTAGTTGGTTTTTGTTGTTTTTGTGTATATTTTTACGCCTTTTTGTTGTTGTTTTTAGGGTTTTGCCTGCCTGCAGTTGTTTTGCTGTTTTTCTCCTGTGTACACAATACTTTTAATGAAGGACGCTGCAGGCTATTTTGTTTACAATGTTATACTGTTGCATGTTGCATGTGTTATGTGGCACATATTGCATGCGGCATGCGGCAGGCGTTGATTTCAATCAGAATGGTGATTTAAGTAAATGCCAGTGTAAGCGCATTTCGCCTTTGTGGTGTTATGTAACTGTAATTTGTTGGTGTTGCACACAAGAAAACAGTAATTATGAAAGTGCAGTTACTCATAGGTGTGCAGATAAGAATGGAAAATGGTAGAAAGAATTATTTGTTGGTTATTTTTAGGCTATTTTTGGATGAAATAGCATGACGTATGGTTGCAGCATGTGCTTCAAGTTTACTGTTTGTATGACAGCTATATGATATAGTGCTCCGATCTTAAAAAAAATTTCAGATAATTAAGCGTTAGCTGAGAAAATGATGTGAGCATAATTTTTTGATCATAGCTTGTGAAATAAGAAAGTTTTTCATACATGGASYWWATTTTGAGCGTTCAGTTTGCATGACAGCTATATGATATAGTGATCCGATCTTAAAAAATTCTTCAGATATTCTAGTATTGCCTTGCAAAATCATCTATGCATAATTTCTTGGTCATAGCTTGTGTAATAAAAAAGTTGTTCATACATGGACTTGATTTTGAGCGTTCAATTTGTATGACAGCTATATGCTATAGTTCTCTGATTTGGGAAATTTCTTGGAATATTGTAGTGCTCCTTCAGATACTTAGATGTGCTAAATTTTRTGACGATACTTGATTAAATAAGAGAGTTTTTCATAAACGAACTTAATTTTGATCGTTCAGTTTGAATGGCAGCTATATGTTATAGKGGTTTGATCTCAATAATTTCATCACATATTTTAGCGKTAYTTTAGAYCATAATSTGTGCCGAWTTTCATGACCATATTTTGAAAATTAAAATTGTTTCTCATGGAAGAACTTAAATTTRGTAGTTCAGTTTGTATGGCAGCTATATGCTAWAGTGGTCCGATCTGAACAATTTCTACGGAGATTGCAGCGTTGRTTTGAGTAAGAATCCTTGCTAAATTTCTTGAAGACAGTTTTTCAAATGAAAAAGTTTTCTATACATGCACTTGATTCCGGTCGCTCAATTTGTATGGCAGGTATATGCCATAGCGATGCGACATTGGCGGTTCCGATATACAAGCAGCTTCTTAGAACGAAAAGCAGGCATGCAAAATTTCMGCTCGATATTTCAAAAACGGAGCGACTGGTTCGCGTATATACAGAGAGACGAGAAGAAAGGGGCACAGATAGATGGTCAAATAGCAGCCCTTCATACTGTTCATTTATACTATACATACATATATATATTTCTTGAAGTATCCGACGTTTTATTCTGGGTCTTACAAACGTCGTGAGAATAATAATACATGTGTGTTGTTGAGAGTATAGTGTGACAAACCCTTTCATACAACACTAATGGAGTAGTACTTATCTGAAGAATATGATAGAGCAATATGTATTCTTCCTTAAAAAATATACCTCAAATCTCTGAAATATATTTTTACATAAAGAGGTAATGAAGAAATATTCACGGAAGTTTTTTATATTTTGTGAAAAATCCGTTCATACAACTCTGACCGAGTAGTACTGATCTGTGGTGTATGATGGACCAAAGTGTATTCTTCCGAAGTATTAAAAAAATATTTCAAATCTCAAAAGTATGTTCACACATAAATAAATGAGTTATTTTAGTATTGTTGATATTTTTTATAATTTTTTTGCCCATTTGTAATGAAATGGTAATATACAAATCCAGTATTGTAAAATATTATCTATAAAAAAATTTTTCATAAAAATAAAAATATTTTTGAAATTTTGCAGACTTACCAAATATGATTTACAATAACYCTCCAATGATGATGACGTGCGGAAGCAGCCGATTTCACTCAACACTAAACACTATATACACTAAAATCAAATTGTTTACACACAACGCGTTAAAAGGTTACTCATACGCCGGGTACAACACTTTTCAAGCAACTGTAAAGAGAGGAAAAATACTAGTTATACTAAAAATGTTATTATATATTTATATAAAGTAAATATAACGCTTTATGTAATTGTTAATTATGTGTGTCTATATATAGCTTTAGTAATACTATATTCTCCTCWTAATATTGATCGAACCAATTTCCTTATTATTTACAATCACCACAGAAACATTTAATTATTTCCAGTGAATATTTTTCAAGCTGTGCACTGTGACCTTTGATATATTTCACTTTTGTTCGACAACCGCAGTAACAGAACTGTCAGTGCACAATTGCGGTTGCGGCATCAAAGGCATTGTCAATGGTAACCAATAAAACCGCAAGCACACAGTTAGAGAGCAAATACTTGCAGGTGACTGTGTGTACGTTTGCCATTGATTGATGTGATTTTGGGCTTCCGGCTAACATATGTTGTGCAAGACAAAATTAATTAATATTAAATTGCGATAGCATGTGGTGACCTCAAGGCAAATATTTTATTTATAAGCAAAACAAACGAAATATAAGCAACAAACTTTAATTAAACAGAAATACTAAAATAGTAAATAAAACGTTGCATAGTCAAATATTATGCAAAGAAAACTARAAAATTTTCCTGGGTTGAGTTTGACATATTTTACAATCATTTTTCATACATYTTAGAATAATTTTTCAAATATTTTAAAATAATTTTTCAAAAACTTTTCAATAATTTTTTAAATGTTTCTAAATAATTTTTCAAAAACCTTTCAATAATTTTTTAAATATTTTCGAATTTTTTTTTAAATATTTTTGAATATTTTTTCAAACATTCAAAATTTTTTAAATAAATTTGAAGTAGTCAACGAACTGCGCTGCAAGCAAGGTGCTGTGCATATAAGAACCCTGCATAGTCAATATTATGCAAAGAAAACTAGAAAACTTTGCTGAGTTAAGT
>NW_017535608.1:100890-102041 GCF_001853355.1 Bactrocera latifrons | reverse complement strand
TCAAATAGCAGCCCTTCATACTGTTCATTTATACCTGTCTCTTATACACATCTAGATGTGTATAAGAGACAGATAATTTTTCTAACAATTTTTAATAATTTTTCAGACATTTTTTAATAACTTTTCAAACATTTTTTAATAATTCTTAAAAATTTTTTTTAATAATTTTTCATCTCAAAGAAGGCAACAAACTGCGTTGCAAGCAAAATGCTGTGCATTTAAGAACCGTTAGCATACGAAAAGCGAAATAAAGATACATGCTACAGAACTGCAGTGCCTAAAAACTGCTTACTATCTATTTACTAAGYATTGCCAGTCACAAAATAGCAAATAGTTTTGCCCCTGGGCACGTTGCAGCGTGTCACTGCATTAATGTGCGCCACTTGCAAGACACCTACTGCCTCTTGGAGTATATTCTGGTAAATGCTGATAATAAAGTGTATTTATTTGCGTTCTTTTCCACCTAACGCCGCTTTTTTTTTTTTGACAGACGTCGTCCACATAACAACAATCAAAGCGTTCAACACCTTCGAGTATACGCGCTCTCTTGTGGCCCACCACAACGTGATAAACAAGCGGAGGAATTCGCGTGAAATCCAATTAACACACACATACAAATGCACAGACATACACATGAAGCCAATAGGGAAGTGACTACCTTTTGTGCCGTCACGTATTTACTTACAACACTTGCTGCGCCGTGTGGCAGCTTCGCTCGTTGTAGAAACTTGTTTAGTTGGTTGGGCCCAACGTCGTTGTACTTAGCGGCATCGACGAACGTGCCACCGCATCAAAAGCAATTTGAATTTATGAATTTATGAAATGTGGCATTTCCCTCGAAGGAATCACCCATGGCTTGGAGGTTTGGTTTTTAGTTATATTTAAATGTTATGGCAATCATAATTTAAATTTGGACACTTGAAGCAAAACTTGTACCAAACTGCGTGGAGTATGCAAATTTTATTTGTTATTTGTATATTCACCGATTAAATAGAAAATTTTTGAGATTATGAATTTTCAAAGTATTTTTGCTAGTAAATTAAGTATTACTAATTTTTTTTTTTTTTTTTTTTTTACATCTGTTAACGCAAAGCACCAGATGTGTATAAGAGACAGATAGGGGTTTGATCTCAATAATTTCATCACATATT